>NW_028244433.1:0-42402 GCF_964263255.1 Lissotriton vulgaris | reverse complement strand
CGAGCAAAAACGGCTGATTTTCGACAAAAGAGATAACACCCCCCCATTACGTCATGCTTCAGAAATGTGGAAAATGGTCCGTTTTCAAATGTTTTATTTTTGAACGTCAGTTCACATTTGTAGGTGGATCATCAGTGTTAGAGCTAAAATTAGCATGTTTAAAGTGATTTTCATGCTTCCAGGGGCTCGGGAAGTTAATTAAATACCATTTGGAGGCATTTAATGTTCGAGCAAAAACGACTGATTTTCGACAAAAGAGATAACACCCCCCCATTACGTCATGCTTCAGAAATGTGGAAAATGGTCCGTTTTCAAATGTTTTATTTTTGAACGTCAGTTCACATTTGTAGGTGGATCATCAGTGTTAGAGCTAAAATTAGCATGTTTAAAGTGATTTTCATGCTTCCAGGGGCTCGGGAAGTTAATTAAATACCATTTGGAGGCATTTAATGTTCGAGCAAAAACGGCTGATTTTCGACAAAAGAGATAACACCCCCCCATTACGTCATGCTTCAGAAATGTGGAAAATGGTCCGTTTTCAAATGTTTTATTTTTGAACGTCAGTTCACATTTGTAGGTGGATCATCAGTGTTAGAGCTAAAATTAGCATGTTTAAAGTGATTTTCATGCTTCCAGGGGCTCGGGAAGTTAATTAAATACCATTTGGAGGCATTTAATGTTCGAGCAAAAACGGCTGATTTTCGACAAAAGAGATAACACCCCCCCATTACGTCATGCTTCAGAAATGTGGAAAATGGTCCGTTTTCAAATGTTTTATTTTTGAACGTCAGTTCACATTTGTAGGTGGATCATCAGTGTTAGAGCTAAAATTAGCATGTTTAAAGTGATTTTCATGCTTCCAGGGGCTCGGGAAGTTAATTAAATACCATTTGGAGGCATTTAATGTTCGAGCAAAAACGGCTGATTTTCGACAAAAGAGATAACACCCCCCCATTACGTCATGCTTCAGAAATGTGGAAAATGGTCCGTTTTCAAATGTTTTATTTTTGAACGTCAGTTCACATTTGTAGGTGGATCATCAGTGTTAGAGCTAAAATTAGCATGTTTAAAGTGATTTTCATGCTTCCAGGGGCTCGGGAAGTTAATTAAATACCATTTGGAGGCATTTAATGTTCGAGCAAAAACGGCTGATTTTCGACAAAAGAGATAACACCCCCCCATTACGTCATGCTTCAGAAATGTGGAAAATGGTCCGTTTTCAAATGTTTTATTTTTGAACGTCAGTTCACATTTGTAGGTGGATCATCAGTGTTAGAGCTAAAATTAGCATGTTTAAAGTGATTTTCATGCTTCCAGGGGCTCGGGAAGTTAATTAAATACCATTTGGAGGCATTTAATGTTCGAGCAAAAACGGCTGATTTTCGACAAAAGAGATAACACCCCCCCATTACGTCATGCTTCAGAAATGTGGAAAATGGTCCGTTTTCAAATGTTTTATTTTTGAACGTCAGTTCACATTTGTAGGTGGATCATCAGTGTTAGAGCTAAAATTAGCATGTTTAAAGTGATTTTCATGCTTCCAGGGGCTCGGGAAGTGAAATAAATACCATTTGGAGGCATTTAATGTTCGAGCAAAAACGGCTGATTTTCGACAAAAGAGATAACACCCCCCCATTACGTCATGCTTCAGAAATGTGGAAAATGGTCCGTTTTCAAATGTTTTATTTTTGAACGTCAGTTCACATTTGTAGGTGGATCATCAGTGTTAGAGCTAAAATTAGCATGTTTAAAGTGATTTTCATGCTTCCAGGGGCTCGGGAAGTTAATTAAATACCATTTGGAGGCATTTAATGTTCGAGCAAAAACGGCTGATTTTCGACAAAAGAGATAACACCCCCCCATTACGTCATGCTTCAGAAATGTGGAAAATGGTCCGTTTTCAAATGTTTTATTTTTGAACGTCAGTTCACATTTGTAGGTGGATCATCAGTGTTAGAGCTAAAATTAGCATGTTTAAAGTGATTTTCATGCTTCCAGGGGCTCGGGAAGTGAAATAAATACCATTTGGAGGCATTTAATGTTCGAGCAAAAACGGCTGATTTTCGACAAAAGAGATAACACCCCCCCATTACGTCATGCTTCAGAAATGTGGAAAATGGTCCGTTTTCAAATGTTTTATTTTTGAACGTCAGTTCACATTTGTAGGTGGATCATCAGTGTTAGAGCTAAAATTAGCATGTTTAAAGTGATTTTCATGCTTCCAGGGGCCCAAAACACAAGATTTATGGAATGGTTAAAAGTGCATGAAAATGGCCAATTTACTCACTCTGAGTTCTCAAAAAGGGTTTCTTCACCCCGGGAAGTTAATTAAATACCATTTGGAGGCATTTAATGTTCGAGCAAAAACGGCTGATTTTCGACAAAAGAGATAACACCCCCCCATTACGTCATGCTTCAGAAATGTGGAAAATGGTCCGTTTTCAAATGTTTTATTTTTGAACGTCAGTTCACATTTGTAGGTGGATCATCAGTGTTAGAGCTAAAATTAGCATGTTTAAAGTGATTTTCATGCTTCCAGGGGCTCGGGAAGTTAATTAAATACCATTTGGAGGCATTTAATGTTCGAGCAAAAGCGGCTGATTTTCGACAAAAGAGATAACACCCCCCCATTACGTCATGCTTCAGAAATGTGGAAAATGGTCCGTTTTCAAATGTTTTATTTTTGAACGTCAGTTCACATTTGTAGGTGGATCATCAGTGTTAGAGCTAAAATTAGCATGTTTAAAGTGATTTTCATGCTTCCAGGGGCTCGGGAAGTTAATTAAATACCATTTGGAGGCATTTAATGTTCGAGCAAAAACGGCTGATTTTCGACAAAAGAGATAACACCCCCCCATTACGTCATGCTTCAGAAATGTGGAAAATGGTCCGTTTTCAAATGTTTTATTTTTGAACGTCAGTTCACATTTGTAGGTGGATCATCAGTGTTAGAGCTAAAATTAGCATGTTTAAAGTGATTTTCATGCTTCCAGGGGCCCAAAACACAAGATTTATGGAATGGTTAAAAGTGCATGAAAATGGCCAATTTACTCACTCTGAGTTCTCAAAAAGGGTTTCTTCACCCCGGGAAGTTAATTAAATACCATTTGGAGGCATTTAATGTTCGAGCAAAAACGGCTGATTTTCGACAAAAGAGATAACACCCCCCCATTACGTCATGCTTCAGAAATGTGGAAAATGGTCCGTTTTCAAATGTTTTATTTTTGAACGTCAGTTCACATTTGTAGGTGGATCATCAGTGTTAGAGCTAAAATTAGCATGTTTAAAGGGATTTTCATGCTTCCAGGGGCTCGGGAAGTTAATTAAATACCATTTGGAGGCATTTAATGTTCGAGCAAAAACGGCTGATTTTCGACAAAAGAGATAACACCCCCCCATTACGTCATGCTTCAGAAATGTGGAAAATGGTCCGTTTTCAAATGTTTTATTTTTGAACGTCAGTTCACATTTGTAGGTGGATCATCAGTGTTAGAGCTAAAATTAGCATGTTTAAAGTGATTTTCATGCTTCCAGGTGCTCGGGAAGTTAATTAAATACCATTTGGAGGCATTTAATGTTCGAGCAAAAACGGCTGATTTTCGACAAAAGAGATAACACCCCCCCATTACGTCATGCTTCAGAAATGTGGAAAATGGTCCGTTTTCAAATGTTTTATTTTTGAACGTCAGTTCACATTTGTAGGTGGATCATCAGTGTTAGAGCTAAAATTAGCATGTTTAAAGTGATTTTCATGCTTCCAGGGGCTCGGGAAGTTAATTAAATACCATTTGGAGGCATTTAATGTTCGAGCAAAAACGGCTGATTTTCGACAAAAGAGATAACACCCCCCCATTACGTCATGCTTCAGAAATGTGGAAAATGGTCCGTTTTCAAATGTTTTATTTTTGAACGTCAGTTCACATTTGTAGGTGGATCATCAGTGTTAGAGCTAAAATTAGCATGTTTAAAGTGATTTTCATGCTTCCAGGGGCTCGGGAAGTTAATTAAATACCATTTGGAGGCATTTAATGTTCGAGCAAAAACGGCTGATTTTCGACAAAAGAGATAACACCCCCCCATTACGTCATGCTTCAGAAATGTGGAAAATGGTCCGTTTTCAAATGTTTTATTTTTGAACGTCAGTTCACATTTGTAGGTGGATCATCAGTGTTAGAGCTAAAATTAGCATGTTTAAAGTGATTTTCATGCTTCCAGGGGCTCGGGAAGTTAATTAAATACCATTTGGAGGCATTTAATGTTCGAGCAAAAACGGCTGATTTTCGACAAAAGAGATAACACCCCCCCATTACGTCATGCTTCAGAAATGTGGAAAATGGTCCGTTTTCAAATGTTTTATTTTTGAACGTCAGTTCACATTTGTAGGTGGATCATCAGTGTTAGAGCTAAAATTAGCATGTTTAAAGTGATTTTCATGCTTCCAGGGGCTCGGGAAGTTAATTAAATACCATTTGGAGGCATTTAATGTTCGAGCAAAAACGGCTGATTTTCGACAAAAGAGATAACACCCCCCCATTACGTCATGCTTCAGAAATGTGGAAAATGGTCCGTTTTCAAATGTTTTATTTTTGAACGTCAGTTCACATTTGTAGGTGGATCATCAGTGTTAGAGCTAAAATTAGCATGTTTAAAGTGATTTTCATGCTTCCAGGGGCTCGGGAAGTTAATTAAATACCATTTGGAGGCATTTAATGTTCGAGCAAAAACGGCTGATTTTCGACAAAAGAAATAACACCCCCCCATTACGTCATGCTTCAGAAATGTGGAAAATGGTCCGTTTTCAAATGTTTTATTTTTGAACGTCAGTTCACATTTGTAGGTGGATCATCAGTGTTAGAGCTAAAATTAGCATGTTTAAAGTGATTTTCATGCTTCCAGGGGCTCGGGAAGTTAATTAAATACCATTTGGAGGCATTTAATGTTCGAGCAAAAGCGGCTGATTTTCGACAAAAGAGATAACACCCCCCCATTACGTCATGCTTCAGAAATGTGGAAAATGGTCCGTTTTCAAATGTTTTATTTTTGAACGTCAGTTCACATTTGTAGGTGGATCATCAGTGTTAGAGCTAAAATTAGCATGTTTAAAGTGATTTTCATGCTTCCAGGGGCTCGGGAAGTTAATTAAATACCATTTGGAGGCATTTAATGTTCGAGCAAAAACGGCTGATTTTCGACAAAAGAGATAACACCCCCCCATTACGTCATGCTTCAGAAATGTGGAAAATGGTCCGTTTTCAAATGTTTTATTTTTGAACGTCAGTTCACATTTGTAGGTGGATCATCAGTGTTAGACCTAAAATTAGCATGTTTAAAGTGATTTTCATGCTTCCAGGGGCTCGGGAAGTTAATTAAATACCATTTGAAGGCATTTAATGTTCGAGCAAAAACGGCTGATTTTCGACAAAAGAGATAACACCCCCCCATTACGTCATGCTTCAGAAATGTGGAAAATGGTCCTTTTTCAAATGTTTTATTTTTGAACGTCAGTTCACATTTGTAGGTGGATCATCAGTGTTAGAGCTAAAATTAGCATGTTTAAAGTGATTTTCATGCTTCCAGGGGCTCGGGAAGTTAATTAAATACCATTTGGAGGCATTTAATGTTCGAGCAAAAACGGCTGATTTTCGACAAAAGAGATAACACCCCCCCATTACGTCATGCTTCAGAAATGTGGAAAATGGTCCGTTTTCAAATGTTTTATTTTTGAACGTCAGTTCACATTTGTAGGTGGATCATCAGTGTTAGAGCTAAAATTAGCATGTTTAAAGTGATTTTCATGCTTCCAGGGGCCCAAAACACAAGATTTATGGAATGGTTAAAAGTGCATGAAAATGGCCAATTTACTCACTCTGAGTTCTCAAAAAGGGTTTCTTCACCCCGGGAAGTTAATTAAATACCATTTGGAGGCATTTAATGTTCGAGCAAAAACGGCTGATTTTCGACAAAAGAGATAACACCCCCCCATTACGTCATGCTTCAGAAATGTGGAAAATGGTCCGTTTTCAAATGTTTTATTTTTGAACGTCAGTTCACATTTGTAGGTGGATCATCAGTGTTAGAGCTAAAATTAGCATGTTTAAAGTGATTTTCATGCTTCCAGGGGCTCGGGAAGTTAATTAAATACCATTTGGAGGCATTTAATGTTCGAGCAAAAAAGGCTGATTTTCGACAAAAGAGATAACACCCCCCCATTACGTCATGCTTCAGAAATGTGGAAAATGGTCCGTTTTCAAATGTTTTATTTTTGAACGTCAGTTCACATTTGTAGGTGGATCATCAGTGTTAGAGCTAAAATTAGCATGTTTAAAGTGATTTTCATGCTTCCAGGGGCTCGGGAAGTTAATTAAATACCATTTGGAGGCATTTAATGTTCGAGCAAAAACGGCTGATTTTCGACAAAAGAGATAACACCCCCCCATTACGTCATGCTTCAGAAATGTGGAAAATGGTCCGTTTTCAAATGTTTTATTTTTGAACGTCAGTTCACATTTGTAGGTGGATCATCAGTGTTAGAGCTAAAATTAGCATGTTTAAAGTGATTTTCATGCTTCCAGGTGCTCGGGAAGTTAATTAAATACCATTTGGAGGCATTTAATGTTCGAGCAAAAACGGCTCATTTTCGACAAAAGAGATAACACCCCCCCATTACGTCATGCTTCAGAAATGTGGAAAATGGTCCGTTTTCAAATGTTTTATTTTTGAACGTCAGTTCACATTTGTAGGTGGATCATCAGTGTTAGAGCTAAAATTAGCATGTTTAAAGTGATTTTCATGCTTCCAGGGGCTCGGGAAGTTAATTAAATACCATTTGGAGGCATTTAATGTTCGAGCAAAAACGGCTGATTTTCGACAAAAGAGATAACACCCCCCCATTACGTCATGCTTCAGAAATGTGGAAAATGGTCCGTTTTCAAATGTTTTATTTTTGAACGTCAGTTCACATTTGTAGGTGGATCATCAGTGTTAGAGCTAAAATTAGCATGTTTAAAGTGATTTTCATGCTTCCAGGGGCTCGGGAAGTTAATTAAATACCATTTGGAGGCATTTAATGTTCGAGCAAAAACGGCTGATTTTCGACAAAAGAGATAACACCCCCCCATTACGTCATGCTTCAGAAATGTGGAAAATGGTCCGTTTTCAAATGTTTTATTTTTGAACGTCAGTTCACATTTGTAGGTGGATCATCAGTGTTAGAGCTAAAATTAGCATGTTTAAAGTGATTTTCATGCTTCCAGGGGCTCGGGAAGTTAATTAAATACCATTTGGAGGCATTTAATGTTCGAGCAAAAACGGCTGATTTTCGACAAAAGAGATAACACCCCCCCATTACGTCATGCTTCAGAAATGTGGAAAATGGTCCGTTTTCAAATGTTTTATTTTTGAACGTCAGTTCACATTTGTAGGTGGATCATCAGTGTTAGAGCTAAAATTAGCATGTTTAAAGTGATTTTCATGCTTCCAGGGGCTCGGGAAGTTAATTAAATACCATTTGGAGGCATTTAATGTTCGAGCAAAAACGGCTGATTTTCGACAAAAGAGATAACACCCCCCCATTACGTCATGCTTCAGAAATGTGGAAAATGGTCCGTTTTCAAATGTTTTATTTTTGAACGTCAGTTCACATTTGTAGGTGGATCATCAGTGTTAGAGCTAAAATTAGCATGTTTAAAGTGATTTTCATGCTTCCAGGGGCTCGGGAAGTTAATTAAATACCATTTGGAGGCATTTAATGTTCGAGCAAAAACGGCTGATTTTCGACAAAAGAGATAACACCCCCCCATTACGTCATGCTTCAGAAATGTGGAAAATGGTCCGTTTTCAAATGTTTTATTTTTGAACGTCAGTTCACATTTGTAGGTGGATCATCAGTGTTAGACCTAAAATTAGCATGTTTAAAGTGATTTTCATGCTTCCAGGGGCTCGGGAAGTTAATTAAATACCATTTGAAGGCATTTAATGTTCGAGCAAAAACGGCTGATTTTCGATAAAAGAGATAACACCCCCCCATTACGTCATGCTTCAGAAATGTGGAAAATGGTCCGTTTTCAAATGTTTTATTTTTGAACGTCAGTTCACATTTGTAGGTGGATCATCAGTGTTAGAGCTAAAATTAGCATGTTTAAAGTGATTTTCATGCTTCCAGGGGCTCGGGAAGTTAATTAAATACCATTTGGAGGCATTTAATGTTCGAGCAAAAACGGCTGATTTTCGACAAAAGAGATAACACCCCCCCATTACGTCATGCTTCAGAAATGTGGAAAATGGTCCGTTTTCAAATGTTTTATTTTTGAACGTCAGTTCACATTTGTAGGTGGATCATCAGTGTTAGAGCTAAAATTAGCATGTTTAAAGTGATTTTCATGCTTCCAGGGGCCCAAAACACAAGATTTATGGAATGGTTAAAAGTGCATGAAAATGGCCAATTTACTCACTCTGAGTTCTCAAAAAGGGTTTCTTCACCCCGGGAAGTTAATTAAATACCATTTGGAGGCATTTAATGTTCGAGCAAAAACGGCTGATTTTCGACAAAAGAGATAACACCCCCCCATTACGTCATGCTTCAGAAATGTGGAAAATGGTCCGTTTTCAAATGTTTTATTTTTGAACGTCAGTTCACATTTGTAGGTGGATCATCAGTGTTAGAGCTAAAATTAGCATGTTTAAAGTGATTTTCATGCTTCCAGGGGCTCGGGAAGTTAATTAAATACCATTTGGAGGCATTTAATGTTCGAGCAAAAACGGCTGATTTTCGACAAAAGAGATAACACCCCCCCATTACGTCATGCTTCAGAAATGTGGAAAATGGTCCGTTTTCAAATGTTTTATTTTTGAACGTCAGTTCACATTTGTAGGTGGATCATCAGTGTTAGAGCTAAAATTAGCATGTTTAAAGTGATTTTCATGCTTCCAGGGGCTCGGGAAGTTAATTAAATACCATTTGGAGGCATTTAATGTTCGAGCAAAAACGGCTGATTTTCGACAAAAGAGATAACACCCCCCCATTACGTCATGCTTCAGAAATGTGGAAAATGGTCCGTTTTCAAATGTTTTATTTTTGAACGTCAGTTCACATTTGTAGGTGGATCATCAGTGTTAGAGCTAAAATTAGCATGTTTAAAGTGATTTTCATGCTTCCAGGGGCCCAAAACACAAGATTTATGGAATGGTTAAAAGTGCATGAAAATGGCCAATTTACTCACTCTGAGTTCTCAAAAAGGGTTTCTTCACCCCGGGAAGTTAATTAAATACCATTTGGAGGCATTTAATGTTCGAGCAAAAACGGCTGATTTTCGACAAAAGAGATAACACCCCCCCATTACGTCATGCTTCAGAAATGTGGAAAATGGTCCGTTTTCAAATGTTTTATTTTTGAACGTCAGTTCACATTTGTAGGTGGATCATCAGTGTTAGAGCTAAAATTAGCATGTTTAAAGTGATTTTCATGCTTCCAGGGGCTCGGGAAGTTAATTAAATACCATTTGGAGGCATTTAATGTTCGAGCAAAAACGGCTGATTTTCGACAAAAGAGATAACACCCCCCCATTACGTCATGCTTCAGAAATGTGGAAAATGGTCCGTTTTCAAATGTTTTATTTTTGAACGTCAGTTCACATTTGTAGGTGGATCATCAGTGTTAGAGCTAAAATTAGCATGTTTAAAGTGATTTTAATGCTTCCAGGGGCCCAAAACACAAGATTTATGGAATGGTTAAAAGTGCATGAAAATGGCCAATTTACTCACTCTGAGTTCTCAAAAAGGGTTTCTTCACCCCGGGAAGTTAATTAAATACCATTTGGAGGCATTTAATGTTCGAGCAAAAACGGCTGATTTTCGACAAAAGAGATAACACCCCCCCATTACGTCATGCTTCAGAAATGTGGAAAATGGTCCGTTTTCAAATGTTTTATTTTTGAACGTCAGTTCACATTTGTAGGTGGATCATCAGTGTTAGAGCTAAAATTAGCATGTTTAAAGTGATTTTCATGCTTCCAGCGGCCCAAAACACAAGATTTATGGAATGGTTAAAAGTGCATGAAAATGGCCAATTTACTCACTCTGAGTTCTCAAAAAGGGTTTCTTCACCCCGGGAAGTTAATTAAATACCATTTGGAGGCATTTAATGTTCGAGCAAAAACGGCTGATTTTCGACAAAAGAGATAACACCCCCCCATTACGTCATGCTTCAGAAATGTGGAAAATGGTCCGTTTTCAAATGTTTTATTTTTGAACGTCAGTTCACATTTGTAGGTGGATCATCAGTGTTAGAGCTAAAATTAGCATGTTTAAAGTGATTTTCATGCTTCCAGGGGCTCGGGAAGTTAATTAAATACCATTTGGAGGCATTTAATGTTCGAGCAAAAACGGCTGATTTTCGACAAAAGAGATAACACCCCCCCATTACGTCATGCTTCAGAAATGTGGAAAATGGTCCGTTTTCAAATGTTTTATTTTTGAACGTCAGTTCACATTTGTAGGTGGATCATCAGTGTTAGAGCTAAAATTAGCATGTTTAAAGTGATTTTCATGCTTCCAGGGGCCCAAAACACAAGATTTATGGAATGGTTAAAAGTGCATGAAAATGGCCAATTTACTCACTCTGAGTTCTCAAAAAGGTTTTCTTCACTTCGGGAAGTTAATTAAATACCATTTGGAGGCATTTAATGTTCGAGCAAAAACGGCTGGTTTTCGACAAAAGAGATAACACCCCCCCATTACGTCATGCTTCAGAAATGTGGAAAATGGTCCGTTTTCAAATGTTTTATTTTTGAACGTCAGTTCACATTTGTAGGTGGATCATCAGTGTTAGAGCTAAAATTAGCATGTTTAAAGTGATTTTCATGCTTCCAGGGGCTCGGGAAGTTAATTAAATACCATTTGGAGGCATTTAATGTTCGAGCAAAAACGGCTGATTTTCGACAAAAGAGATAACACCCCCCCATTACGTCATGCTTCAGAAATGTGGAAAATGGTCCGTTTTCAAATGTTTTATTTTTGAACGTCAGTTCACATTTGTAGGTGGATCATCAGTGTTAGAGCTAAAATTAGCATGTTTAAAGTGATTTTCATGCTTCCAGGGGCTCGGGAAGTTAATTAAATACCATTTGGAGGCATTTAATGTTCGAGCAAAAACGGCTGATTTTCGACAAAAGAGATAACACCCCCCCATTACGTCATGCTTCAGAAATGTGGAAAATGGTCCGTTTTCAAATGTTTTATTTTTGAACGTCAGTTCACATTTGTAGGTGGATCATCAGTGTTAGAGCTAAAATTAGCATGTTTAAAGTGATTTTCATGCTTCCAGGGGCTCGGGAAGTTAATTAAATACCATTTGGAGGCATTTAATGTTCGAGCAAAAACGGCTGATTTTCGACAAAAGAGATAACACCCCCCCATTACGTCATGCTTCAGAAATGTGGAAAATGGTCCGTTTTCAAATGTTTTATTTTTGAACGTCAGTTCACATTTGTAGGTGGATCATCAGTGTTAGAGCTAAAATTAGCATGTTTAAAGTGATTTTCATGCTTCCAGGGGCTCGGGAAGTTAATTAAATACCATTTGGAGGCATTTAATGTTCGAGCAAAAACGGCTGATTTTCGACAAAAGAGATAACACCCCCCCATTACGTCATGCTTCAGAAATGTGGAAAATGGTCCGTTTTCAAATGTTTTATTTTTGAACGTCAGTTCACATTTGTAGGTGGATCATCAGTGTTAGAGCTAAAATTAGCATGTTTAAAGTGATTTTCATGCTTCCAGGGGCTCGGGAAGTTAATTAAATACCATTTGGAGGCATTTAATGTTCGAGCAAAAACGGCTGATTTTCGACAAAAGAGATAACACCCCCCCATTACGTCATGCTTCAGAAATGTGGAAAATGGTCCGTTTTCAAATGTTTTATTTTTGAACGTCAGTTCACATTTGTAGGTGGATCATCAGTGTTAGAGCTAAAATTAGCATGTTTAAAGTGATTTTCATGCTTCCAGGGGCTCGGGAAGTTAATTAAATACCATTTGGAGGCATTTAATGTTCGAGCAAAAACGGCTGATTTTCGACAAAAGAGATAACACCCCCCCATTACGTCATGCTTCAGAAATGTGGAAAATGGTCCGTTTTCAAATGTTTTATTTTTGAACGTCAGTTCACATTTGTAGGTGGATCATCAGTGTTAGAGCTAAAATTAGCATGTTTAAAGTGATTTTCATGCTTCCAGGGGCTCGGGAAGTGAAATAAATACCATTTGGAGGCATTTAATGTTCGAGCAAAAACGGCTGATTTTCGACAAAAGAGATAACACCCCCCCATTACGTCATGCTTCAGAAATGTGGAAAATGGTCCGTTTTCAAATGTTTTATTTTTGAACGTCAGTTCACATGTGTAGGTGGATCATCAGTGTTAGAGCTAAAATTAGCATGTTTAAAGTGATTTTCATGCTTCCAGGGGCTCGGGAAGTTAATTAAATACCATTTGGAGGCATTTAATGTTCGAGCAAAAACGGCTGATTTTCGACAAAAGAGATAACACCCCCCCATTACGTCATGCTTCAGAAATGTGGAAAATGGTCCGTTTTCAAATGTTTTATTTTTGAACGTCAGTTCACATTTGTAGGTGGATCATCAGTGTTAGAGCTAAAATTAGCATGTTTAAAGTGATTTTCATGCTTCCAGGGGCTCGGGAAGTTAATTAAATACCATTTGAAGGCATTTAATGTTCGAGCAAAAACGGCTGATTTTCGACAAAAGAGATAACACCCCCCCATTACGTCATGCTTCAGAAATGTGGAAAATGGTCCGTTTTCAAATGTTTTATTTTTGAACGTCAGTTCACATTTGTAGGTGGATCATCAGTGTTAGAGCTAAAATTAGCATGTTTAAAGTGATTTTCATGCTTCCAGGGGCTCGGGAAGTTAATTAAATACCATTTGGAGGCATTTAATGTTCGAGCAAAAACGGCTGATTTTCGACAAAAGAGATAACACCCCCCCATTACGTCATGCTTCAGAAATGTGGAAAATGGTCCGTTTTCAAATGTTTTATTTTTGAACGTCAGTTCACATTTGTAGGTGGATCATCAGTGTTAGAGCTAAAATTAGCATGTTTAAAGTGATTTTCATGCTTCCAGGGGCCCAAAACACAAGATTTATGGAATGGTTAAAAGTGCATGAAAATGGCCAATTTACTCACTCTGAGTTCTCAAAAAGGGTTTCTTCACCCCGGGAAGTTAATTAAATACCATTTGGAGGCATTTAATGTTCGAGCAAAAACGGCTGATTTTCGACAAAAGAGATAACACCCCCCCATTACGTCATGCTTCAGAAATGTGGAAAATGGTCCGTTTTCAAATGTTTTATTTTTGAACGTCAGTTCACATTTGTAGGTGGATCATCAGTGTTAGAGCTAAAATTAGCATGTTTAAAGTGATTTTCATGCTTCCAGGGGCTCGGGAAGTTAATTAAATACCATTTGGAGGCATTTAATGTTCGAGCAAAAACGGCTGATTTTCGACAAAAGAGATAACACCCCCCCATTACGTCATGCTTCAGAAATGTGGAAAATGGTCCGTTTTCAAATGTTTTATTTTTGAACGTCAGTTCACATTTGTAGGTGGATCATCAGTGTTAGAGCTAAAATTAGCATGTTTAAAGTGATTTTCATGCTTCCAGGGGCTCGGGAAGTTAATTAAATACCATTTGGAGGCATTTAATGTTCGAGCAAAAACGGCTGATTTTCGACAAAAGAGATAACACCCCCCCATTACGTCATGCTTCAGAAATGTGGAAAATGGTCCGTTTTCAAATGTTTTATTTTTGAACGTCAGTTCACATTTGTAGGTGGATCATCAGTGTTAGAGCTAAAATTAGCATGTTTAAAGTGATTTTCATGCTTCCAGGGGCCCAAAACACAAGATTTATGGAATGGTTAAAAGTGCATGAAAATGGCCAATTTACTCACTCTGAGTTCTCAAAAAGGGTTTCTTCACCCCGGGAAGTTAATTAAATACCATTTGGAGGCATTTAATGTTCGAGCAAAAACGGCTGATTTTCGACAAAAGAGATAACACCCCCCCATTACGTCATGCTTCAGAAATGTGGAAAATGGTCCGTTTTCAAATGTTTTATTTTTGAACGTCAGTTCACATTTGTAGGTGGATCATCAGTGTTAGAGCTAAAATTAGCATGTTTAAAGTGATTTTCATGCTTCCAGGGGCTCGGGAAGTTAATTAAATACCATTTGGAGGCATTTAATGTTCGAGCAAAAACGGCTGATTTTCGACAAAAGAGATAACACCCCCCCATTACGTCATGCTTCAGAAATGTGGAAAATGGTCCGTTTTCAAATGTTTTATTTTTGAACGTCAGTTCACATTTGTAGGTGGATCATCAGTGTTAGAGCTAAAATTAGCATGTTTAAAGTGATTTTAATGCTTCCAGGGGCCCAAAACACAAGATTTATGGAATGGTTAAAAGTGCATGAAAATGGCCAATTTACTCACTCTGAGTTCTCAAAAAGGGTTTCTTCACCCCGGGAAGTTAATTAAATACCATTTGGAGGCATTTAATGTTCGAGCAAAAACGGCTGATTTTCGACAAAAGAGATAACACCCCCCCATTACGTCATGCTTCAGAAATGTGGAAAATGGTCCGTTTTCAAATGTTTTATTTTTGAACGTCAGTTCACATTTGTAGGTGGATCATCAGTGTTAGAGCTAAAATTAGCATGTTTAAAGTGATTTTCATGCTTCCAGCGGCCCAAAACACAAGATTTATGGAATGGTTAAAAGTGCATGAAAATGGCCAATTTACTCACTCTGAGTTCTCAAAAAGGGTTTCTTCACCCCGGGAAGTTAATTAAATACCATTTGGAGGCATTTAATGTTCGAGCAAAAACGGCTGATTTTCGACAAAAGAGATAACACCCCCCCATTACGTCATGCTTCAGAAATGTGGAAAATGGTCCGTTTTCAAATGTTTTATTTTTGAACGTCAGTTCACATTTGTAGGTGGATCATCAGTGTTAGAGCTAAAATTAGCATGTTTAAAGTGATTTTCATGCTTCCAGGGGCTCGGGAAGTTAATTAAATACCATTTGGAGGCATTTAATGTTCGAGCAAAAACGGCTGATTTTCGACAAAAGAGATAACACCCCCCCATTACGTCATGCTTCAGAAATGTGGAAAATGGTCCGTTTTCAAATGTTTTATTTTTGAACGTCAGTTCACATTTGTAGGTGGATCATCAGTGTTAGAGCTAAAATTAGCATGTTTAAAGTGATTTTCATGCTTCCAGGGGCCCAAAACACAAGATTTATGGAATGGTTAAAAGTGCATGAAAATGGCCAATTTACTCACTCTGAGTTCTCAAAAAGGTTTTCTTCACTTCGGGAAGTTAATTAAATACCATTTGGAGGCATTTAATGTTCGAGCAAAAACGGCTGGTTTTCGACAAAAGAGATAACACCCCCCCATTACGTCATGCTTCAGAAATGTGGAAAATGGTCCGTTTTCAAATGTTTTATTTTTGAACGTCAGTTCACATTTGTAGGTGGATCATCAGTGTTAGAGCTAAAATTAGCATGTTTAAAGTGATTTTCATGCTTCCAGGGGCTCGGGAAGTTAATTAAATACCATTTGGAGGCATTTAATGTTCGAGCAAAAACGGCTGATTTTCGACAAAAGAGATAACACCCCCCCATTACGTCATGCTTCAGAAATGTGGAAAATGGTCCGTTTTCAAATGTTTTATTTTTGAACGTCAGTTCACATTTGTAGGTGGATCATCAGTGTTAGAGCTAAAATTAGCATGTTTAAAGTGATTTTCATGCTTCCAGGGGCTCGGGAAGTTAATTAAATACCATTTGGAGGCATTTAATGTTCGAGCAAAAACGGCTGATTTTCGACAAAAGAGATAACACCCCCCCATTACGTCATGCTTCAGAAATGTGGAAAATGGTCCGTTTTCAAATGTTTTATTTTTGAACGTCAGTTCACATTTGTAGGTGGATCATCAGTGTTAGACCTAAAATTAGCATGTTTAAAGTGATTTTCATGCTTCCAGGGGCTCGGGAAGTTAATTAAATACCATTTGAAGGCATTTAATGTTCGAGCAAAAACGGCTGATTTTCGATAAAAGAGATAACACCCCCCCATTACGTCATGCTTCAGAAATGTGGAAAATGGTCCGTTTTCAAATGTTTTATTTTTGAACGTCAGTTCACATTTGTAGGTGGATCATCAGTGTTAGAGCTAAAATTAGCATGTTTAAAGTGATTTTCATGCTTCCAGGGGCTCGGGAAGTTAATTAAATACCATTTGGAGGCATTTAATGTTCGAGCAAAAACGGCTGATTTTCGACAAAAGAGATAACACCCCCCCATTACGTCATGCTTCAGAAATGTGGAAAATGGTCCGTTTTCAAATGTTTTATTTTTGAACGTCAGTTCACATTTGTAGGTGGATCATCAGTGTTAGAGCTAAAATTAGCATGTTTAAAGTGATTTTCATGCTTCCAGGGGCCCAAAACACAAGATTTATGGAATGGTTAAAAGTGCATGAAAATGGCCAATTTACTCACTCTGAGTTCTCAAAAAGGGTTTCTTCACCCCGGGAAGTTAATTAAATACCATTTGGAGGCATTTAATGTTCGAGCAAAAACGGCTGATTTTCGACAAAAGAGATAACACCCCCCCATTACGTCATGCTTCAGAAATGTGGAAAATGGTCCGTTTTCAAATGTTTTATTTTTGAACGTCAGTTCACATTTGTAGGTGGATCATCAGTGTTAGAGCTAAAATTAGCATGTTTAAAGTGATTTTCATGCTTCCAGGGGCTCGGGAAGTTAATTAAATACCATTTGGAGGCATTTAATGTTCGAGCAAAAACGGCTGATTTTCGACAAAAGAGATAACACCCCCCCATTACGTCATGCTTCAGAAATGTGGAAAATGGTCCGTTTTCAAATGTTTTATTTTTGAACGTCAGTTCACATTTGTAGGTGGATCATCAGTGTTAGAGCTAAAATTAGCATGTTTAAAGTGATTTTCATGCTTCCAGGGGCTCGGGAAGTTAATTAAATACCATTTGGAGGCATTTAATGTTCGAGCAAAAACGGCTGATTTTCGACAAAAGAGATAACACCCCCCCATTACGTCATGCTTCAGAAATGTGGAAAATGGTCCGTTTTCAAATGTTTTATTTTTGAACGTCAGTTCACATTTGTAGGTGGATCATCAGTGTTAGAGCTAAAATTAGCATGTTTAAAGTGATTTTCATGCTTCCAGGGGCCCAAAACACAAGATTTATGGAATGGTTAAAAGTGCATGAAAATGGCCAATTTACTCACTCTGAGTTCTCAAAAAGGGTTTCTTCACCCCGGGAAGTTAATTAAATACCATTTGGAGGCATTTAATGTTCGAGCAAAAACGGCTGATTTTCGACAAAAGAGATAACACCCCCCCATTACGTCATGCTTCAGAAATGTGGAAAATGGTCCGTTTTCAAATGTTTTATTTTTGAACGTCAGTTCACATTTGTAGGTGGATCATCAGTGTTAGAGCTAAAATTAGCATGTTTAAAGTGATTTTCATGCTTCCAGGGGCTCGGGAAGTTAATTAAATACCATTTGGAGGCATTTAATGTTCGAGCAAAAACGGCTGATTTTCGACAAAAGAGATAACACCCCCCCATTACGTCATGCTTCAGAAATGTGGAAAATGGTCCGTTTTCAAATGTTTTATTTTTGAACGTCAGTTCACATTTGTAGGTGGATCATCAGTGTTAGAGCTAAAATTAGCATGTTTAAAGTGATTTTAATGCTTCCAGGGGCCCAAAACACAAGATTTATGGAATGGTTAAAAGTGCATGAAAATGGCCAATTTACTCACTCTGAGTTCTCAAAAAGGGTTTCTTCACCCCGGGAAGTTAATTAAATACCATTTGGAGGCATTTAATGTTCGAGCAAAAACGGCTGATTTTCGACAAAAGAGATAACACCCCCCCATTACGTCATGCTTCAGAAATGTGGAAAATGGTCCGTTTTCAAATGTTTTATTTTTGAACGTCAGTTCACATTTGTAGGTGGATCATCAGTGTTAGAGCTAAAATTAGCATGTTTAAAGTGATTTTCATGCTTCCAGCGGCCCAAAACACAAGATTTATGGAATGGTTAAAAGTGCATGAAAATGGCCAATTTACTCACTCTGAGTTCTCAAAAAGGGTTTCTTCACCCCGGGAAGTTAATTAAATACCATTTGGAGGCATTTAATGTTCGAGCAAAAACGGCTGATTTTCGACAAAAGAGATAACACCCCCCCATTACGTCATGCTTCAGAAATGTGGAAAATGGTCCGTTTTCAAATGTTTTATTTTTGAACGTCAGTTCACATTTGTAGGTGGATCATCAGTGTTAGAGCTAAAATTAGCATGTTTAAAGTGATTTTCATGCTTCCAGGGGCTCGGGAAGTTAATTAAATACCATTTGGAGGCATTTAATGTTCGAGCAAAAACGGCTGATTTTCGACAAAAGAGATAACACCCCCCCATTACGTCATGCTTCAGAAATGTGGAAAATGGTCCGTTTTCAAATGTTTTATTTTTGAACGTCAGTTCACATTTGTAGGTGGATCATCAGTGTTAGAGCTAAAATTAGCATGTTTAAAGTGATTTTCATGCTTCCAGGGGCCCAAAACACAAGATTTATGGAATGGTTAAAAGTGCATGAAAATGGCCAATTTACTCACTCTGAGTTCTCAAAAAGGTTTTCTTCACTTCGGGAAGTTAATTAAATACCATTTGGAGGCATTTAATGTTCGAGCAAAAACGGCTGGTTTTCGACAAAAGAGATAACACCCCCCCATTACGTCATGCTTCAGAAATGTGGAAAATGGTCCGTTTTCAAATGTTTTATTTTTGAACGTCAGTTCACATTTGTAGGTGGATCATCAGTGTTAGAGCTAAAATTAGCATGTTTAAAGTGATTTTCATGCTTCCAGGGGCTCGGGAAGTTAATTAAATACCATTTGGAGGCATTTAATGTTCGAGCAAAAACGGCTGATTTTCGACAAAAGAGATAACACCCCCCCATTACGTCATGCTTCAGAAATGTGGAAAATGGTCCGTTTTCAAATGTTTTATTTTTGAACGTCAGTTCACATTTGTAGGTGGATCATCAGTGTTAGAGCTAAAATTAGCATGTTTAAAGTGATTTTCATGCTTCCAGGGGCTCGGGAAGTTAATTAAATACCATTTGGAGGCATTTAATGTTCGAGCAAAAACGGCTGATTTTCGACAAAAGAGATAACACCCCCCCATTACGTCATGCTTCAGAAATGTGGAAAATGGTCCGTTTTCAAATGTTTTATTTTTGAACGTCAGTTCACATTTGTAGGTGGATCATCAGTGTTAGAGCTAAAATTAGCATGTTTAAAGTGATTTTCATGCTTCCAGGGGCTCGGGAAGTTAATTAAATACCATTTGGAGGCATTTAATGTTCGAGCAAAAACGGCTGATTTTCGACAAAAGAGATAACACCCCCCCATTACGTCATGCTTCAGAAATGTGGAAAATGGTCCGTTTTCAAATGTTTTATTTTTGAACGTCAGTTCACATTTGTAGGTGGATCATCAGTGTTAGAGCTAAAATTAGCATGTTTAAAGTGATTTTCATGCTTCCAGGGGCTCGGGAAGTTAATTAAATACCATTTGGAGGCATTTAATGTTCGAGCAAAAACGGCTGATTTTCGACAAAAGAGATAACACCCCCCCATTACGTCATGCTTCAGAAATGTGGAAAATGGTCCGTTTTCAAATGTTTTATTTTTGAACGTCAGTTCACATTTGTAGGTGGATCATCAGTGTTAGAGCTAAAATTAGCATGTTTAAAGTGATTTTCATGCTTCCAGGGGCTCGGGAAGTTAATTAAATACCATTTGGAGGCATTTAATGTTCGAGCAAAAACGGCTGATTTTCGACAAAAGAGATAACACCCCCCCATTACGTCATGCTTCAGAAATGTGGAAAATGGTCCGTTTTCAAATGTTTTATTTTTGAACGTCAGTTCACATTTGTAGGTGGATCATCAGTGTTAGAGCTAAAATTAGCATGTTTAAAGTGATTTTCATGCTTCCAGGGGCTCGGGAAGTTAATTAAATACCATTTGGAGGCATTTAATGTTCGAGCAAAAACGGCTGATTTTCGACAAAAGAGATAACACCCCCCCATTACGTCATGCTTCAGAAATGTGGAAAATGGTCCGTTTTCAAATGTTTTATTTTTGAACGTCAGTTCACATTTGTAGGTGGATCATCAGTGTTAGAGCTAAAATTAGCATGTTTAAAGTGATTTTCATGCTTCCAGGGGCTCGGGAAGTGAAATAAATACCATTTGGAGGCATTTAATGTTCGAGCAAAAACGGCTGATTTTCGACAAAAGAGATAACACCCCCCCATTACGTCATGCTTCAGAAATGTGGAAAATGGTCCGTTTTCAAATGTTTTATTTTTGAACGTCAGTTCACATGTGTAGGTGGATCATCAGTGTTAGAGCTAAAATTAGCATGTTTAAAGTGATTTTCATGCTTCCAGGGGCTCGGGAAGTTAATTAAATACCATTTGGAGGCATTTAATGTTCGAGCAAAAACGGCTGATTTTCGACAAAAGAGATAACACCCCCCCATTACGTCATGCTTCAGAAATGTGGAAAATGGTCCGTTTTCAAATGTTTTATTTTTGAACGTCAGTTCACATTTGTAGGTGGATCATCAGTGTTAGAGCTAAAATTAGCATGTTTAAAGTGATTTTCATGCTTCCAGGGGCTCGGGAAGTTAATTAAATACCATTTGAAGGCATTTAATGTTCGAGCAAAAACGGCTGATTTTCGACAAAAGAGATAACACCCCCCCATTACGTCATGCTTCAGAAATGTGGAAAATGGTCCGTTTTCAAATGTTTTATTTTTGAACGTCAGTTCACATTTGTAGGTGGATCATCAGTGTTAGAGCTAAAATTAGCATGTTTAAAGTGATTTTCATGCTTCCAGGGGCTCGGGAAGTTAATTAAATACCATTTGGAGGCATTTAATGTTCGAGCAAAAACGGCTGATTTTCGACAAAAGAGATAACACCCCCCCATTACGTCATGCTTCAGAAATGTGGAAAATGGTCCGTTTTCAAATGTTTTATTTTTGAACGTCAGTTCACATTTGTAGGTGGATCATCAGTGTTAGAGCTAAAATTAGCATGTTTAAAGTGATTTTCATGCTTCCAGGGGCCCAAAACACAAGATTTATGGAATGGTTAAAAGTGCATGAAAATGGCCAATTTACTCACTCTGAGTTCTCAAAAAGGGTTTCTTCACCCCGGGAAGTTAATTAAATACCATTTGGAGGCATTTAATGTTCGAGCAAAAACGGCTGATTTTCGACAAAAGAGATAACACCCCCCCATTACGTCATGCTTCAGAAATGTGGAAAATGGTCCGTTTTCAAATGTTTTATTTTTGAACGTCAGTTCACATTTGTAGGTGGATCATCAGTGTTAGAGCTAAAATTAGCATGTTTAAAGTGATTTTCATGCTTCCAGGGGCTCGGGAAGTTAATTAAATACCATTTGGAGGCATTTAATGTTCGAGCAAAAACGGCTGATTTTCGACAAAAGAGATAACACCCCCCCATTACGTCATGCTTCAGAAATGTGGAAAATGGTCCGTTTTCAAATGTTTTATTTTTGAACGTCAGTTCACATTTGTAGGTGGATCATCAGTGTTAGAGCTAAAATTAGCATGTTTAAAGTGATTTTCATGCTTCCAGGGGCTCGGGAAGTTAATTAAATACCATTTGGAGGCATTTAATGTTCGAGCAAAAACGGCTGATTTTCGACAAAAGAGATAACACCCCCCCATTACGTCATGCTTCAGAAATGTGGAAAATGGTCCGTTTTCAAATGTTTTATTTTTGAACGTCAGTTCACATTTGTAGGTGGATCATCAGTGTTAGAGCTAAAATTAGCATGTTTAAAGTGATTTTCATGCTTCCAGGGGCCCAAAACACAAGATTTATGGAATGGTTAAAAGTGCATGAAAATGGCCAATTTACTCACTCTGAGTTCTCAAAAAGGGTTTCTTCACCCCGGGAAGTTAATTAAATACCATTTGGAGGCATTTAATGTTCGAGCAAAAACGGCTGATTTTCGACAAAAGAGATAACACCCCCCCATTACGTCATGCTTCAGAAATGTGGAAAATGGTCCGTTTTCAAATGTTTTATTTTTGAACGTCAGTTCACATTTGTAGGTGGATCATCAGTGTTAGAGCTAAAATTAGCATGTTTAAAGTGATTTTCATGCTTCCAGGGGCTCGGGAAGTTAATTAAATACCATTTGGAGGCATTTAATGTTCGAGCAAAAACGGCTGATTTTCGACAAAAGAGATAACACCCCCCCATTACGTCATGCTTCAGAAATGTGGAAAATGGTCCGTTTTCAAATGTTTTATTTTTGAACGTCAGTTCACATTTGTAGGTGGATCATCAGTGTTAGAGCTAAAATTAGCATGTTTAAAGTGATTTTAATGCTTCCAGGGGCCCAAAACACAAGATTTATGGAATGGTTAAAAGTGCATGAAAATGGCCAATTTACTCACTCTGAGTTCTCAAAAAGGGTTTCTTCACCCCGGGAAGTTAATTAAATACCATTTGGAGGCATTTAATGTTCGAGCAAAAACGGCTGATTTTCGACAAAAGAGATAACACCCCCCCATTACGTCATGCTTCAGAAATGTGGAAAATGGTCCGTTTTCAAATGTTTTATTTTTGAACGTCAGTTCACATTTGTAGGTGGATCATCAGTGTTAGAGCTAAAATTAGCATGTTTAAAGTGATTTTCATGCTTCCAGCGGCCCAAAACACAAGATTTATGGAATGGTTAAAAGTGCATGAAAATGGCCAATTTACTCACTCTGAGTTCTCAAAAAGGGTTTCTTCACCCCGGGAAGTTAATTAAATACCATTTGGAGGCATTTAATGTTCGAGCAAAAACGGCTGATTTTCGACAAAAGAGATAACACCCCCCCATTACGTCATGCTTCAGAAATGTGGAAAATGGTCCGTTTTCAAATGTTTTATTTTTGAACGTCAGTTCACATTTGTAGGTGGATCATCAGTGTTAGAGCTAAAATTAGCATGTTTAAAGTGATTTTCATGCTTCCAGGGGCTCGGGAAGTTAATTAAATACCATTTGGAGGCATTTAATGTTCGAGCAAAAACGGCTGATTTTCGACAAAAGAGATAACACCCCCCCATTACGTCATGCTTCAGAAATGTGGAAAATGGTCCGTTTTCAAATGTTTTATTTTTGAACGTCAGTTCACATTTGTAGGTGGATCATCAGTGTTAGAGCTAAAATTAGCATGTTTAAAGTGATTTTCATGCTTCCAGGGGCCCAAAACACAAGATTTATGGAATGGTTAAAAGTGCATGAAAATGGCCAATTTACTCACTCTGAGTTCTCAAAAAGGTTTTCTTCACTTCGGGAAGTTAATTAAATACCATTTGGAGGCATTTAATGTTCGAGCAAAAACGGCTGGTTTTCGACAAAAGAGATAACACCCCCCCATTACGTCATGCTTCAGAAATGTGGAAAATGGTCCGTTTTCAAATGTTTTATTTTTGAACGTCAGTTCACATTTGTAGGTGGATCATCAGTGTTAGAGCTAAAATTAGCATGTTTAAAGTGATTTTCATGCTTCCAGGGGCTCGGGAAGTTAATTAAATACCATTTGGAGGCATTTAATGTTCGAGCAAAAACGGCTGATTTTCGACAAAAGAGATAACACCCCCCCATTACGTCATGCTTCAGAAATGTGGAAAATGGTCCGTTTTCAAATGCTTTATTTTTGAACGTCAGTTCACATTTGTAGGTGGATCATCAGTGTTAGAGCTAAAATTAGCATGTTTAAAGTGATTTTCATGCTTCCAGGGGCTCGGGAAGTTAATTAAATACCATTTGGAGGCATTTAATGTTCGAGCAAAAACGGCTGATTTTCGACAAAAGAGATAACACCCCCCCATTACGTCATGCTTCAGAAATGTGGAAAATGGTCCGTTTTCAAATGTTTTATTTTTGAACGTCAGTTCACATTTGTAGGTGGATCATCAGTGTTAGAGCTAAAATTAGCATGTTTAAAGTGAATTTCATGCTTCCAGGGGCTCGGGAAGTTAATTAAATACCATTTGGAGGCATTTAATGTTCGAGCAAAAACGGCTGATTTTCGACAAAAGAGATAACACCCCCCCATTACGTCATGCTTCAGAAATGTGGAAAATGGTCCGTTTTCAAATGTTTTATTTTTGAACGTCAGTTCACATTTGTAGGTGGATCATCAGTGTTAGAGCTAAAATTAGCATGTTTAAAGTGATTTTCATGCTTCCAGGGGCTCGGGAAGTGAAATAAATACCATTTGGAGGCATTTAATGTTCGAGCAAAAACGGCTGATTATCGACAAAAGAGATAACACCCCCCCATTACGTCATGCTTCAGAAATGTGGAAAATGGTCCGTTTTCAAATGTTTTATTTTTGAACGTCAGTTCACATTTGTAGGTGGATCATCAGTGTTAGAGCTAAAATTAGCATGTTTAAAGTGATTTTCATGCTTCCAGGGGCTCGGGAAGTTAATTAAATACCATTTGGAGGCATTTAATGTTCGAGCAAAAACGGCTGATTTTCGACAAAAGAGATAACACCCCCCCATTACGTCATGCTTCAGAAATGTGGAAAATGGTCCGTTTTCAAATGTTTTATTTTTGAACGTCAGTTCACATTTGTAGGTGGATCATCAGTGTTAGAGCTAAAATTAGCATGTTTAAAGTGATTTTCATGCTTCCAGGGGCCCAAAACACAAGATTTATGGAATGGTTAAAAGTGCATGAAAATGGCCAATTTACTCACTCTGAGTTCTCAAAAAGGTTTTCTTCACTTCGGGAAGTTAATTAAATACCATTTGGAGGCATTTAATGTTCGAGCAAAAACGGCTGGTTTTCGACAAAAGAGATAACACCCCCCCATTACGTCATGCTTCAGAAATGTGGAAAATGGTCCGTTTTCAAATGTTTTATTTTTGAACGTCAGTTCACATTTGTAGGTGGATCATCAGTGTTAGAGCTAAAATTAGCATGTTTAAAGTGATTTTCATGCTTCCAGGGGCTCGGGAAGTTAATTAAATACCATTTGGAGGCATTTAATGTTCGAGCAAAAACGGCTGATTTTCGACAAAAGAGATAACAACCCCCCCCAT
This sequence comes from Lissotriton vulgaris, assembly GCF_964263255.1. Classification (NCBI taxonomy): domain Eukaryota; kingdom Metazoa; phylum Chordata; class Amphibia; order Caudata; family Salamandridae; genus Lissotriton; species Lissotriton vulgaris. The sequence continues at coordinate 17,111 of NW_028244433.1, read as the reverse complement.
TACGTCATGCTTCAGAAATGTGGAAAATGGTCCGTTTTCAAATGTTTTATTTTTGAACGTCAGTTCACAATTTGTAGGTGGATCATCAGTGTTAGAGCTAAAATTAGCATGTTTAAAGTGATTTTCATGCTTCCAGGGGCTCGGGAAGTTAATTAAATACCATTTGGAGGCATTTAATGTTCGAGCAAAAACGGCTGATTTTCGACAAAAGAGATAACACCCCCCCATTACGTCATGCTTCAGAAATGTGGAAAATGGTCCGTTTTCAAATGTTTTTATTTTTGAACGTCAGTTCACATTTGTAGGTGGATCATCAGTGTTAGAGCTAAAATTAGCATGTTTAAAGTGATTTTCATGCTTCCAGGGGCTCGGGAAGTTAATTAAATACCATTTGGAGGCATTTAATGTTCGAGCAAAAACGGCTGATTTTCGACAAAAGAGATAACACCCCCCCATTACGTCATGCTTCAGAAATGTGGAAAATGGTCCGTTTTCAAATGTTTTATTTTTGAACGTCAGTTCACATTTGTAGGTGGATCATCAGTGTTAGAGCTAAAATTAGCATGTTTAAAGTGATTTTCATGCTTCCAGGGGCTCGGGAAGTTAATTAAATACCATTTGGAGGCATTTAATGTTCGAGCAAAAACGGCTGATTTTCGACAAAAGAGATAACACCCCCCCATTACGTCATGCTTCAGAAATGTGGAAAATGGTCCGTTTTCAAATGTTTTATTTTTGAACGTCAGTTCACATTTGTAGGTGGATCATCAGTGTTAGAGCTAAAATTAGCATGTTTTAAAGTGATTTTCATGCTTCCAGGGGCTCGGGAAGTTAATTAAATACCATTTGGAGGCATTTAATGTTCGAGCAAAAACGGCTGATTTTCGACAAAAGAGATAACACCCCCCCATTACGTCATGCTTCAGAAATGTGGAAAATGGTCCGTTTTCAAATGTTTTATTTTTTGAACGTCAGTTCACATTTGTAGGTGGATCATCAGTGTTAGAGCTAAAATTAGCATGTTTAAAGTGATTTTCATGCTTCCAGGGGCTCGGGAAGTTAATTAAATACCATTTGGAGGCATTTAATGTTCGAGCAAAAACGGCTGATTTTCGACAAAAGAGATAACACCCCCCCCATTACGTCATGCTTCAGAAATGTGGAAAATGGTCCGTTTTCAAATGTTTTATTTTTGAACGTCAGTTCACATTTGTAGGTGGATCATCAGTGTTAGAGCTAAAATTAGCATGTTTAAAGTGATTTTCATGCTTCCAGGGGCTCGGGAAGTGAAATAAATACCATTTGGAGGCATTTAATGTTCGAGCAAAAACGGCTGATTTTCGACAAAAGAGATAACACCCCCCCATTACGTCATGCTTCAGAAATGTGGAAAATGGTCCGTTTTCAAATGTTTTATTTTTGAACGTCAGTTCACATGTGTAGGTGGATCATCAGTGTTAGAGCTAAAATTAGCATGTTTAAAGAGATTTTCATGCTTCCAGGGGCTCGGGAAGTTAATTAAATACCATTTGGAGGCATTTAATGTTCGAGCAAAAACGGCTGATTTTCGACAAAAGAGATAACACCCCCCCATTACGTCATGCTTCAGAAATGTGAAAAATGGTCCGTTTTCAAATGTTTTATTTTTGAACGTCAGTTCACATTTGTAGGTGGATCATCAGTGTTAGAGCTAAAATTAGCATGTTTAAAGTGATTTTCATGCTTCCAGGGGCTCGGGAAAGTTAATTAAATACCATTTGAAGGCATTTAATGTTCGAGCAAAAACGGCTGATTTTCGACAAAAGAGATAACACCCCCCCATTACGTCATGCTTCAGAAATGTGGAAAATGGTCCGTTTTCAAATGTTTTATTTTTGAACGTCAGTTCACATTTGTAGGTGGATCATCAGTGTTAGAGCTAAAATTAGCATGTTTAAAGTGATTTTCTGCTTCCAGGGGCTCGGGAAGTTAATTAAATACCATTTGGAGGCATTTAATGTTCGAGCAAAAAACGGCTGATTTTCGACAAAAGAGATAAACACCCCCCCATTACGTCATGCTTCAGAAATGTGGAAAATGGTCCATTTTCAAATGTTTTATTTTTGAACGTCAGTTCACATTTGTAGGTGGATCATCAGTGTTAGAGCTAAAATTAGCATGTTTAAAGTGATTTTCATGCTTCCAGGGGCCCAAAACACAAGATTTATGGAATGGTTAAAAGTGCATGAAATGGCCAATTTACTCACTCTGAGTTCTCAAAAAGGTTTCTTCACCCCGGGAAGTTAATTAAATACCATTTGGAGGCATTTAATGTTCGAGCAAAAACGGCTGATTTTCGACAAAAGAGATAACACCCCCCCCATTACGTCATGCTTCAGAAATGTGGAAAATGGTCCGTTTTCAAATGTTTTATTTTTGAACGTCAGTTCACATTTGTAGGTGGATCATCAGTGTTAGAGCTAAAATTAGCATGTTTAAAGTGATTTTCATGCTTCCAGGGGCTCGGGAAGTTAATTAAATACCATTTGGAGGCATTTAATGTTCGAGCAAAAAACGGCTGATTTTCGACAAAAGAGATAACACCCCCCCATTACGTCATGCTTCAGAAATGTGGAAAATGGTCCGTTTTCAAATGTTTTATTTTTGAACGTCAGTTCACATTTGTAGGTGGATCATCAGTGTTAGAGCTAAAATTAGCATGTTTAAAGTGATTTTCATGCTTCCAGGGGCTCGGGAAGTGAAATAAATACCATTTGGAGGCATTTAATGTTCGAGCAAAAACGGCTGATTTTCGACAAAAGAGATAACACCCCCCCATTACGTCATGCTTCAGAAATGTGGAAAATGGTCCGTTTTCAAATTTGAACGTCAGTTCACATTTGTAGGTGGATCATCAGTGTTAGAGCTAAAATTAGCATGTTTAAAGTGATTTTCATGCTTCCAGGGGCTCGGGAAGTTAATTAAATACCATTTGGAGGCATTTAATGTTCGAGCAAAAACGGCTGATTTTCGACAAAAGAGATAACACCCCCCCATTACGTCATGCTTCAGAAATGTGGAAAATGGTCCGTTTTCAAATGTTTTATTTTTGAACGTCAGTTCACATTTGTAGGTGGATCATCAGTGTTAGAGCTAAAATTAGCATGTTTAAAGTGATTTTCATGCTTCCAGGGGCCCAAAACACAAGATTTATGGAATGGTTAAAAGTGCATGAAAATGGCCAATTTACTCACTCTGAGTTCTCAAAAAGGTTTTCTTCACTTCGGGAAGTTAATTAAATACCATTTGGAGGCATTTAATGTTCGAGCAAAAACGGCTGGTTTTCGACAAAAGAGATAACACCCCCCCATTACGTCATGCTTCAGAAATGTGGAAAATGGTCCGTTTTCAAATGTTTTATTTTTGAACGTCAGTTCACATTTGTAGGTGGATCATCAGTGTTAGAGCTAAAATTAGCATGTTTAAAGTGATTTTCATGCTTCCAGGGGCTCGGGAAGTTAATTAAATACCATTTGGAGGCATTTAATGTTCGAGCAAAAACGGCTGATTTTCGACAAAAGAGATAACACCCCCCCATTACGTCATGCTTCAGAAATGTGGAAAATGGTCCGTTTTCAAATGTTTTATTTTTGAACGTCAGTTCACATTTGTAGGTGGATCATCAGTGTTAGAGCTAAAATTAGCATGTTTAAAGTGATTATCATGCTTCCAGGGGCTCGGGAAGTTAATTAAATACCATTTGGAGGCATTTAATGTTCGAGCAAAAACGGCTGATTTTCGACAAAAGAGATAACACCCCCCCATTACGTCATGCTTCAGAAATGTGGAAAATGGTCCGTTTTCAAATGTTTTATTTTTGAACGTCAGTTCACATTTGTAGGTGGATCATCAGTGTTAGAGCTAAAATTAGCATGTTTAAAGTGATTTTCATGCTTCCAGGGGCTCGGGAAGTTAATTAAATACCATTTGGAGGCATTTAATGTTCGAGCAAAAACGGCTGATTTTCGACAAAAGAGATAACACCCCCCCATTACGTCATGCTTCAGAAATGTGGAAAATGGTCCGTTTTCAAATGTTTTATTTTTGAACGTCAGTTCACATTTGTAGGTGGATCATCAGTGTTAGAGCTAAAATTAGCATGTTTAAAGTGATTTTCATGCTTCCAGGGGCTCGGGAAGTTAATTAAATACCATTTGGAGGCATTTAATGTTCGAGCAAAAACGGCTGATTTTCGACAAAAGAGATAACACCCCCCCATTACGTCATGCTTCAGAAATGTGGAAAATGGTCCGTTTTCAAATGTTTTATTTTTGAACGTCAGTTCACATTTGTAGGTGGATCATCAGTGTTAGAGCTAAAATTAGCATGTTTAAAGTGATTTTCATGCTTCCAGGGGCTCGGGAAGTTAATTAAATACCATTTGGAGGCATTTAATGTTCGAGCAAAAACGGCTGATTTTCGACAAAAGAGATAACACCCCCCCATTACGTCATGCTTCAGAAATGTGGAAAATGGTCCGTTTTCAAATGTTTTATTTTTGAACGTCAGTTCACATTTGTAGGTGGATCATCAGTGTTAGAGCTAAAATTAGCATGTTTAAAGTGATTTTCATGCTTCCAGGGGCTCGGGAAGTTAATTAAATACCATTTGGAGGCATTTAATGTTCGAGCAAAAACGGCTGATTTTCGACAAAAGAGATAACACCCCCCCATTACGTCATGCTTCAGAAATGTGGAAAATGGTCCGTTTTCAAATGTTTTATTTTTGAACGTCAGTTCACATTTGTAGGTGGATCATCAGTGTTAGAGCTAAAATTAGCATGTTTAAAGTGATTTTCATGCTTCCAGGGGCTCGGGAAGTGAAATAAATACCATTTGGAGGCATTTAATGTTCGAGCAAAAACGGCTGATTTTCGACAAAAGAGATAACACCCCCCCATTACGTCATGCTTCAGAAATGTGGAAAATGGTCCGTTTTCAAATGTTTTATTTTTGAACGTCAGTTCACATGTGTAGGTGGATCATCAGTGTTAGAGCTAAAATTAGCATGTTTAAAGTGATTTTCATGCTTCCAGGGGCTCGGGAAGTTAATTAAATACCATTTGGAGGCATTTAATGTTCGAGCAAAAACGGCTGATTTTCGACAAAAGAGATAACACCCCCCCATTACGTCATGCTTCAGAAATGTGAAAAATGGTCCGTTTTCAAATGTTTTATTTTTGAACGTCAGTTCACATTTGTAGGTGGATCATCAGTGTTAGAGCTAAAATTAGCATGTTTAAAGTGATTTTCATGCTTCCAGGGGCTCGGGAAGTTAATTAAATACCATTTGAAGGCATTTAATGTTCGAGCAAAAACGGCTGATTTTCGACAAAAGAGATAACACCCCCCCATTACGTCATGCTTCAGAAATGTGGAAAATGGTCCGTTTTCAAATGTTTTATTTTTGAACGTCAGTTCACATTTGTAGGTGGATCATCAGTGTTAGAGCTAAAATTAGCATGTTTAAAGTGATTTTCATGCTTCCAGGGGCTCGGGAAGTTAATTAAATACCATTTGGAGGCATTTAATGTTCGAGCAAAAACGGCTGATTTTCGACAAAAGAGATAACACCCCCCCATTACGTCATGCTTCAGAAATGTGGAAAATGGTCCATTTTCAAATGTTTTATTTTTGAACGTCAGTTCACATTTGTAGGTGGATCATCAGTGTTAGAGCTAAAATTAGCATGTTTAAAGTGATTTTCATGCTTCCAGGGGCCCAAAACACAAGATTTATGGAATGGTTAAAAGTGCATGAAAATGGCCAATTTACTCACTCTGAGTTCTCAAAAAGGGTTTCTTCACCCCGGGAAGTTAATTAAATACCATTTGGAGGCATTTAATGTTCGAGCAAAAACGGCTGATTTTCGACAAAAGAGATAACACCCCCCCATTACGTCATGCTTCAGAAATGTGGAAAATGGTCCGTTTTCAAATGTTTTATTTTTGAACGTCAGTTCACATTTGTAGGTGGATCATCAGTGTTAGAGCTAAAATTAGCATGTTTAAAGTGATTTTCATGCTTCCAGGGGCTCGGGAAGTTAATTAAATACCATTTGGAGGCATTTAATGTTCGAGCAAAAACGGCTGATTTTCGACAAAAGAGATAACACCCCCCCATTACGTCATGCTTCAGAAATGTGGAAAATGGTCCGTTTTCAAATGTTTTATTTTTGAACGTCAGTTCACATTTGTAGGTGGATCATCAGTGTTAGAGCTAAAATTAGCATGTTTAAAGTGATTTTCATGCTTCCAGGGGCCCAAAACACAAGATTTATGGAATGGTTAAAAGTGCATGAAAATGGCCAATTTACTCACTCTGAGTTCTCAAAAAGGGTTTCTTCACCCCGGGAAGTTAATTAAATACCATTTGGAGGCATTTAATGTTCGAGCAAAAACGGCTGATTTTCGACAAAAGAGATAACACCCCCCCATTACGTCATGCTTCAGAAATGTGGAAAATGGTCCGTTTTCAAATGTTTTATTTTTGAACGTCAGTTCACATTTGTAGGTGGATCATCAGTGTTAGAGCTAAAATTAGCATGTTTAAAGTGATTTTCATGCTTCCAGGGGCTCGGGAAGTTAATTAAATACCATTTGGAGGCATTTAATGTTCGAGCAAAAACGGCTGATTTTCGACAAAAGAGATAACACCCCCCCATTACGTCATGCTTCAGAAATGTGGAAAATGGTCCGTTTTCAAATGTTTTATTTTTGAACGTCAGTTCACATTTGTAGGTGGATCATCAGTGTTAGAGCTAAAATTAGCATGTTTAAAGTGATTTTAATGCTTCCAGGGGCCCAAAACACAAGATTTATGGAATGGTTAAAAGTGCATGAAAATGGCCAATTTACTCACTCTGAGTTCTCAAAAAGGGTTTCTTCACCCCGGGAAGTTAATTAAATACCATTTGGAGGCATTTAATGTTCGAGCAAAAACGGCTGATTTTCGACAAAAGAGATAACACCCCCCCATTACGTCATGCTTCAGAAATGTGGAAAATGGTCCGTTTTCAAATGTTTTATTTTTGAACGTCAGTTCACATTTGTAGGTGGATCATCAGTGTTAGAGCTAAAATTAGCATGTTTAAAGTGATTTTCATGCTTCCAGCGGCCCAAAACACAAGATTTATGGAATGGTTAAAAGTGCATGAAAATGGCCAATTTACTCACTCTGAGTTCTCAAAAAGGGTTTCTTCACCCCGGGAAGTTAATTAAATACCATTTGGAGGCATTTAATGTTCGAGCAAAAACGGCTGATTTTCGACAAAAGAGATAACACCCCCCCATTACGTCATGCTTCAGAAATGTGGAAAATGGTCCGTTTTCAAATGTTTTATTTTTGAACGTCAGTTCACATTTGTAGGTGGATCATCAGTGTTAGAGCTAAAATTAGCATGTTTAAAGTGATTTTCATGCTTCCAGGGGCTCGGGAAGTTAATTAAATACCATTTGGAGGCATTTAATGTTCGAGCAAAAACGGCTGATTTTCGACAAAAGAGATAACACCCCCCCATTACGTCATGCTTCAGAAATGTGGAAAATGGTCCGTTTTCAAATGTTTTATTTTTGAACGTCAGTTCACATTTGTAGGTGGATCATCAGTGTTAGAGCTAAAATTAGCATGTTTAAAGTGATTTTCATGCTTCCAGGGGCCCAAAACACAAGATTTATGGAATGGTTAAAAGTGCATGAAAATGGCCAATTTACTCACTCTGAGTTCTCAAAAAGGTTTTCTTCACTTCGGGAAGTTAATTAAATACCATTTGGAGGCATTTAATGTTCGAGCAAAAACGGCTGGTTTTCGACAAAAGAGATAACACCCCCCCATTACGTCATGCTTCAGAAATGTGGAAAATGGTCCGTTTTCAAATGTTTTATTTTTGAACGTCAGTTCACATTTGTAGGTGGATCATCAGTGTTAGAGCTAAAATTAGCATGTTTAAAGTGATTTTCATGCTTCCAGGGGCTCGGGAAGTTAATTAAATACCATTTGGAGGCATTTAATGTTCGAGCAAAAACGGCTGATTTTCGACAAAAGAGATAACACCCCCCCATTACGTCATGCTTCAGAAATGTGGAAAATGGTCCGTTTTCAAATGCTTTATTTTTGAACGTCAGTTCACATTTGTAGGTGGATCATCAGTGTTAGAGCTAAAATTAGCATGTTTAAAGTGATTTTCATGCTTCCAGGGGCTCGGGAAGTTAATTAAATACCATTTGGAGGCATTTAATGTTCGAGCAAAAACGGCTGATTTTCGACAAAAGAGATAACACCCCCCCATTACGTCATGCTTCAGAAATGTGGAAAATGGTCCGTTTTCAAATGTTTTATTTTTGAACGTCAGTTCACATTTGTAGGTGGATCATCAGTGTTAGAGCTAAAATTAGCATGTTTAAAGTGATTTTCATGCTTCCAGGGGCTCGGGAAGTTAATTAAATACCATTTGGAGGCATTTAATGTTCGAGCAAAAACGGCTGATTTTCGACAAAAGAGATAACACCCCCCCATTACGTCATGCTTCAGAAATGTGGAAAATGGTCCGTTTTCAAATGTTTTATTTTTGAACGTCAGTTCACATTTGTAGGTGGATCATCAGTGTTAGAGCTAAAATTAGCATGTTTAAAGTGATTTTCATGCTTCCAGGGGCTCGGGAAGTTAATTAAATACCATTTGGAGGCATTTAATGTTCGAGCAAAAACGGCTGATTTTCGACAAAAGAGATAACACCCCCCCATTACGTCATGCTTCAGAAATGTGGAAAATGGTCCGTTTTCAAATGTTTTATTTTTGAACGTCAGTTCACATTTGTAGGTGGATCATCAGTGTTAGAGCTAAAATTAGCATGTTTAAAGTGATTTTCATGCTTCCAGGGGCTCGGGAAGTTAATTAAATACCATTTGGAGGCATTTAATGTTCGAGCAAAAACGGCTGATTTTCGACAAAAGAGATAACACCCCCCCATTACGTCATGCTTCAGAAATGTGGAAAATGGTCCGTTTTCAAATGTTTTATTTTTGAACGTCAGTTCACATTTGTAGGTGGATCATCAGTGTTAGAGCTAAAATTAGCATGTTTAAAGTGATTTTCATGCTTCCAGGGGCTCGGGAAGTTAATTAAATACCATTTGGAGGCATTTAATGTTCGAGCAAAAACGGCTGATTTTCGACAAAAGAGATAACACCCCCCCATTACGTCATGCTTCAGAAATGTGGAAAATGGTCCGTTTTCAAATGTTTTATTTTTGAACGTCAGTTCACATTTGTAGGTGGATCATCAGTGTTAGAGCTAAAATTAGCATGTTTAAAGTGATTTTCATGCTTCCAGGGGCTCGGGAAGTTAATTAAATACCATTTGGAGGCATTTAATGTTCGAGCAAAAACGGCTGATTTTCGACAAAAGAGATAACACCCCCCCATTACGTCATGCTTCAGAAATGTGGAAAATGGTCCGTTTTCAAATGTTTTATTTTTGAACGTCAGTTCACATTTGTAGGTGGATCATCAGTGTTAGAGCTAAAATTAGCATGTTTAAAGTGATTTTCATGCTTCCAGGGGCTCGGGAAGTTAATTAAATACCATTTGGAGGCATTTAATGTTCGAGCAAAAACGGCTGATTTTCGACAAAAGAGATAACACCCCCCCATTACGTCATGCTTCAGAAATGTGGAAAATGGTCCGTTTTCAAATGTTTTATTTTTGAACGTCAGTTCACATTTGTAGGTGGATCATCAGTGTTAGAGCTAAAATTAGCATGTTTAAAGTGATTTTCATGCTTCCAGGGGCCCAAAACACAAGATTTATGGAATGGTTAAAAGTGCATGAAAATGGCCAATTTACTCACTCTGAGTTCTCAAAAAGGGTTTCTTCACCCCGGGAAGTTAATTAAATACCATTTGGAGGCATTTAATGTTCGAGCAAAAACGGCTGATTTTCGACAAAAGAGATAACACCCCCCCATTACGTCATGCTTCAGAAATGTGGAAAATGGTCCGTTTTCAAATGTTTTATTTTTGAACGTCAGTTCACATTTGTAGGTGGATCATCAGTGTTAGAGCTAAAATTAGCATGTTTAAAGTGATTTTCATGCTTCCAGGGGCTCGGGAAGTTAATTAAATACCATTTGGAGGCATTTAATGTTCGAGCAAAAACGGCTGATTTTCGACAAAAGAGATAACACCCCCCCATTACGTCATGCTTCAGAAATGTGGAAAATGGTCCGTTTTCAAATGTTTTATTTTTGAACGTCAGTTCACATTTGTAGGTGGATCATCAGTGTTAGAGCTAAAATTAGCATGTTTAAAGTGATTTTCATGCTTCCAGGGGCTCGGGAAGTTAATTAAATACCATTTGGAGGCATTTAATGTTCGAGCAAAAACGGCTGATTTTCGACAAAAGAGATAACACCCCCCCATTACGTCATGCTTCAGAAATGTGGAAAATGGTCCGTTTTCAAATGTTTTATTTTTGAACGTCAGTTCACATTTGTAGGTGGATCATCAGTGTTAGAGCTAAAATTAGCATGTTTAAAGTGATTTTCATGCTTCCAGGGGCTCGGGAAGTTAATTAAATACCATTTGGAGGCATTTAATGTTCGAGCAAAAACGGCTGATTTTCGACAAAAGAGATAACACCCCCCCATTACGTCATGCTTCAGAAATGTGGAAAATGGTCCGTTTTCAAATGTTTTATTTTTGAACGTCAGTTCACATTTGTAGGTGGATCATCAGTGTTAGAGCTAAAATTAGCATGTTTAAAGTGATTTTCATGCTTCCAGGGGCTCGGGAAGTTAATTAAATACCATTTGGAGGCATTTAATGTTCGAGCAAAAACGGCTGATTTTCGACAAAAGAGATAACACCCCCCCATTACGTCATGCTTCAGAAATGTGGAAAATGGTCCGTTTTCAAATGTTTTATTTTTGAACGTCAGTTCACATTTGTAGGTGGATCATCAGTGTTAGAGCTAAAATTAGCATGTTTAAAGTGATTTTCATGCTTCCAGGGGCTCGGGAAGTTAATTAAATACCATTTGGAGGCATTTAATGTTCGAGCAAAAACGGCTGATTTTCGACAAAAGAGATAACACCCCCCCATTACGTCATGCTTCAGAAATGTGGAAAATGGTCCGTTTTCAAATGTTTTATTTTTGAACGTCAGTTCACATTTGTAGGTGATCATCAGTGTTAGAGCTAAAATTAGCATGTTTAAAGTGATTTTCATGCTTCCAGGGGCCCAAAACACAAGATTTATGGAATGGTTAAAAGTGCATGAAAATGGCCAATTTACTCACTCTGAGTTCTCAAAAAGGGTTTCTTCACCCCGGGAAGGTAATTAAATACCATTTGGAGGCATTTAATGTTCGAGCAAAAACGGCTGATTTTCGACAAAAGAGATAACACCCCCCCATTACGTCATGCTTCAGAAATGTGGAAAATGGTCCGTTTTCAAATGTTTTATTTTTGAACGTCAGTTCACATTTGTAGGTGGATCATCAGTGTTAGAGCTAAAATTAGCTTGTTTAAAGTGATTTTCATGCTTCCAGGGGCTCGGGAAGTTAATTAAATACCATTTGGAGGCATTTAATGTTCGAGCAAAAACGGCTGATTTTCGACAAAAGAGATAACACCCCCCCATTACGTCATGCTTCAGAAATGTGGAAAATGGTCCGTTTTCAAATGTTTTATTTTTGAACGTCAGTTCACATTTGTAGGTGGATCATCAGTGTTAGAGCTAAAATTAGCATGTTTAAAGTGATTTTCATGCTTCCAGGGGCCCAAAACACAAGATTTATGGAATGGTTAAAAGTGCATGAAAATGGCCAATTTACTCACTCTGAGTTCTCAAAAAGGGTTTCTTCACCCCGGGAAGTTAATTAAATACCATTTGGAGGCATTTAATGTTCGAGCAAAAACGGCTGATTTTCGACAAAAGAGATAACACCCCCCATTACGTCATGCTTCAGAAATGTGGAAAATGGTCCGTTTTCAAATGTTTTATTTTTGAACGTCAGTTCACATTTGTAGGTGGCTCATCAGTGTTAGAGCTAAAATTAGCATGTTTAAAGTGATTTTCATGCTTCCAGGGGCTCGGGAAGTTAATTAAATACCATTTGGAGGCATTTAATGTTCGAGCAAAAACGGCTGATTTTCGACAAAAGAGATAACACCCCCCCATTACGTCATGCTTCAGAAATGTGGAAAATGGTCCGTTTTCAAATGTTTTATTTTTGAACGTCAGTTCACATTTGTAGGTGGATCATCAGTGTTAGAGCTAAAATTAGCATGTTTAAAGTGATTTTCATGCTTCCAGGGGCTCGGGAAGTTAATTAAATACCATTTGGAGGCATTTAATGTTCGAGCAAAAACGGCTGATTTTCGACAAAAGAGATAACACCCCCCCATTACGTCATGCTTCAGAAATGTGGAAAATGGTCCGTTTTCAAATGTTTTATTTTTGAACGTCAGTTCACATTTGTAGGTGGATCATCAGTGTTAGAGCTAAAATTAGCATGTTTAAAGTGATTTTCATGCTTCCAGGGGCTCGGGAAGTTAATTAAATACCATTTGGAGGCATTTAATGTTCGAGCAAAAACGGCTGATTTTCGACAAAAGAGATAACACGCCCCCATTACGTCATGCTTCAGAAATGTGGAAAATGGTCCGTTTTCAAATGTTTTATTTTTGAACGTCAGTTCACATTTGTAGGTGGATCATCAGTGTTAGAGCTAAAATTAGCATGTTTAAAGTGATTTTCATGCTTCCAGGGGCTCGGGAAGTTAATTAAATACCATTTGGAGGCATTTAATGTTCGAGCAAAAACGGCTGATTTTCGACAAAAGAGATAACACCCCCCCATTACGTCATGCTTCAGAAATGTGGAAAATGGTCCGTTTTCAAATGTTTTATTTTTGAACGTCAGTTCACATTTGTAGGTGGATCATCAGTGTTAGAGCTAAAATTAGCATGTTTAAAGTGATTTTCATGCTTCCAGGGGCTCGGGAAGTTAATTAAATACCATTTGGAGGCATTTAATGTTCGAGCAAAAACGGCTGATTTTCGACAAAAGAGATAACACCCCCCCATTACGTCATGCTTCAGAAATGTGGAAAATGGTCCGTTTTCAAATGTTTTATTTTTGAACGTCAGTTCACATTTGTAGGTGGATCATCAGTGTTAGAGCTAAAATTAGCATGTTTAAAGTGATTTTCATGCTTCCAGGGGCTCGGGAAGTGAAATAAATACCATTTGGAGGCATTTAATGTTCGAGCAAAAACGGCTGATTTTCGACAAAAGAGATAACACCCCCCCATTACGTCATGCTTCAGAAATGTGGAAAATGGTCCGTTTTCAAATGTTTTATTTTTGAACGTCCAGTTCACATTTGTAGGTGGATCATCAGTGTTAGAGCTAAAATTAGCATGTTTAAAGTGATTTTCATGCTTCCAGGGGCTCGGGAAGTTAATTAAATACCATTTGGAGGCATTTAATGTTCGAGCAAAAACGGCTGATTTTCGACAAAAGAGATAACACCCCCCCATTACGTCATGCTTCAGAAATGTGGAAAATGGTCCGTTTTCAAATGTTTTATTTTTGAACGTCAGTTCACATTTGTAGGTGGATCATCAGTGTTAGAGCTAAAATTAGCATGTTTAAAGTGATTTTCATGCTTCCAGGGGCCCAAAACACAAGATTTATGGAATGGTTAAAAGTGCATGAAAATGGCCAATTTACTCACTCTGAGTTCTCAAAAAGGGTTTCTTCACCCCGGGAAGTTAATTAAATACCATTTGGAGGCATTTAATGTTCGAGCAAAAACGGCTGATTTTCGACAAAAGAGATAACACCCCCCCATTACGTCATGCTTCAGAAATGTGGAAAATGGTCCGTTTTCAAATGTTTTATTTTTGAACGTCAGTTCACATTTGTAGGTGGATCATCAGTGTTAGAGCTAAAATTAGCATGTTTAAAGTGATTTTCATGCTTCCAGGGGCTCGGGAAGTTAATTAAATACCATTTGGAGGCATTTAATGTTCGAGCAAAAACGGCTGATTTTCGACAAAAGAGATAACACCCCCCCATTACGTCATGCTTCAGAAATGTGGAAAATGGTCCGTTTTCAAATGTTTTATTTTTGAACGTCAGTTCACATTTGTAGGTGGATCATCAGTGTTAGAGCTAAAATTAGCATGTTTAAAGTGATTTTCATGCTTCCAGGGGCTCGGGAAGTTAATTAAATACCATTTGGAGGCATTTAATGTTCGAGCAAAAACGGCTGATTTTCGACAAAAGAGATAACACCCCCCCCATTACGTCATGCTTCAGAAATGTGGAAAATGGTCCGTTTTCAAATGTTTTATTTTTGAACGTCAGTTCACATTTGTAGGTGGATCATCAGTGTTAGAGCTAAAATTAGCATGTTTAAAGTGATTTTCATGCTTCCAGGGGCTCGGGAAGTTAATTAAATACCATTTGGAGGCATTTATTGTTCGAGCAAAAACGGCTGATTTTCGACAAAAGAGATAACACCCCCCCATTACGTCATGCTTCAGAAATGTGGAAAATGGTCCGTTTTCAAATGTTTTATTTTTGAACGTCAGTTCACATTTGTAGGTGGATCATCAGTGTTAGAGCTAAAATTAGCATGTTTAAAGTGATTTTCATGCTTCCAGGGGCTCGGGAAGTTAATTAAATACCATTTGGAGGCATTTAATGTTCGAGCAAAAACGGCTGATTTTCGACAAAAGAGATAACACCCCCCCATTACGTCATGCTTCAGAAATGTGGAAAATGGTCCGTTTTCAAATGTTTTATTTTTGAACGTCAGTTCACATTTGTAGGTGGATCATCAGTGTTAGAGCTAAAATTAGCATGTTTAAAGTGATTTTCATGCTTCCAGGGGCTCGGGAAGTTAATTAAATACCATTTGGAGGCATTTAATGTTCGAGCAAAAACGACTGATTTTCGACAAAAGAGATAACACCCCCCCATTACGTCATGCTTCAGAAATGTGGAAAATGGTCCGTTTTCAAATGTTTTATTTTTGAACGTCAGTTCACATTTGTAGGTGGATCATCAGTGTTAGAGCTAAAATTAGCATGTTTAAAGTGATTTTCATGCTTCCAGGGGCTCGGGAAGTTAATTAAATACCATTTGGAGGCATTTAATGTTCGAGCAAAAACGGCTGATTTTCGACAAAAGAGATAACACCCCCCCATTACGTCATGCTTCAGAAATGTGGAAAATGGTCCGTTTTCAAATGTTTTATTTTTGAACGTCAGTTCACATTTGTAGGTGGATCATCAGTGTTAGAGCTAAAATTAGCATGTTTAAAGTGATTTTCATGCTTCCAGGGGCTCGGGAAGTTAATTAAATACCATTTGGAGGCATTTAATGTTCGAGCAAAAACGGCTGATTTTCGACAAAAGAGATAACACCCCCCCATTACGTCATGCTTCAGAAATGTGGAAAATGGTCCGTTTTCAAATGTTTTATTTTTGAACGTCAGTTCACATTTGTAGGTGGATCATCAGTGTTAGAGCTAAAATTAGCATGTTTAAAGTGATTTTCATGCTTCCAGGGGCTCGGGAAGTTAATTAAATACCATTTGGAGGCATTTAATGTTCGAGCAAAAACGGCTGATTTTCGACAAAAGAGATAACACCCCCCCATTACGTCATGCTTCAGAAATGTGGAAAATGGTCCGTTTTCAAATGTTTTATTTTTGAACGTCAGTTCACATTTGTAGGTGGATCATCAGTGTTAGAGCTAAAATTAGCATGTTTAAAGTGATTTTCATGCTTCCAGGGGCTCGGGAAGTTAATTAAATACCATTTGGAGGCATTTAATGTTCGAGCAAAAACGGCTGATTTTCGACAAAAGAGATAACACCCCCCCATTACGTCATGCTTCAGAAATGTGGAAAATGGTCCGTTTTCAAATGTTTTATTTTTGAACGTCAGTTCACATTTGTAGGTGGATCATCAGTGTTAGACCTAAAATTAGCATGTTTAAAGTGATTTTCATGCTTCCAGGGGCTCGGGAAGTTAATTAAATACCATTTGAAGGCATTTAATGTTCGAGCAAAAACGGCTGATTTTCGACAAAAGAGATAACACCCCCCCATTACGTCATGCTTCAGAAATGTGGAAAATGGTCCGTTTTCAAATGTTTTATTTTTGAACGTCAGTTCACATTTGTAGGTGGATCATCAGTGTTAGAGCTAAAATTAGCATGTTTAAAGTGATTTTCATGCTTCCAGGGGCTCGGGAAGTTAATTAAATACCATTTGGAGGCATTTAATGTTCGAGCAAAAACGGCTGATTTTCGACAAAAGAGATAACACCCCCCCATTACGTCATGCTTCAGAAATGTGGAAAATGGTCCGTTTTCAAATGTTTTATTTTTGAACGTCAGTTCACATTTGTAGGTGGATCATCAGTGTTAGAGCTAAAATTAGCATGTTTAAAGTGATTTTCATGCTTCCAGGGGCCCAAAACACAAGATTTATGGAATGGTTAAAAGTGCATGAAAATGGCCAATTTACTCACTCTGAGTTCTCAAAAAGGGTTTCTTCACCCCGGGAAGTTAATTAAATACCATTTGGAGGCATTTAATGTTCGAGCAAAAACGGCTGATTTTCGACAAAAGAGATAACACCCCCCCATTACGTCATGCTTCAGAAATGTGGAAAATGGTCCGTTTTCAAATGTTTTATTTTTGAACGTCAGTTCACATTTGTAGGTGGATCATCAGTGTTAGAGCTAAAATTAGCATGTTTAAAGTGATTTTCATGCTTCCAGGGGCTCGGGAAGTTAATTAAATACCATTTGGAGGCATTTAATGTTCGAGCAAAAAAGGCTGATTTTCGACAAAAGAGATAACACCCCCCCATTACGTCATGCTTCAGAAATGTGGAAAATGGTCCGTTTTCAAATGTTTTATTTTTGAACGTCAGTTCACATTTGTAGGTGGATCATCAGTGTTAGAGCTAAAATTAGCATGTTTAAAGTGATTTTCATGCTTCCAGGGGCTCGGGAAGTTAATTAAATACCATTTGGAGGCATTTAATGT
>NW_028244432.1:0-94022 GCF_964263255.1 Lissotriton vulgaris | reverse complement strand
ATGATAGGATGACAAATCAATGAGCAAGCACTGAGGAGCACTTAAACTCATCTGAAAGTGCTGCGACGTGAAGGATGGACTAAGCGGTCTGAGGACACGTATCAGCGCTGGAGTTCTTTTTGGGAATGAGGAATTACAGGGAGTAAACAACTTGTCCCAGTTGTCCCCATTGTCCCCTTGTCCCTGCTGTCCCCTTGTCCTCGCTGTCCCCTTGTTCTCGCTGTCCCCTTGTCCTCGCTGTCCCCTTATCCTCGCTGTCCCCTTGTCCTCGCTGTCCCCTTGTCCTCGCTGTCCCGCTGTCCCCTTGTCCTCGCAGTCCCCTTGTCCTCGCAGTCCCCTTGTTCTCGCAGTCCCCTTGTCCTCGCTGTCCCCTTGTCCTCGCTGTCCCCTTGTCCTCGCAGTCTCCTTGACCCCACTGTCCACTTGCCTCTGTTGGTCCAACAAACTCAATTGTTCTGTTATGAAGCAATGCCTGCCCTCCTGCCTACAGCCTTGTTGGTCTTGGAGGATGCTGTGGTGGCATGGTGGAAGGTGGCATGGTGGAAGGTGGCATGGTGGAAGGTGGCATGGTGGCTGATGTGGTATGGAACTTCAGGCGATGTATGGTGTGATCATAGAAAGTTTCCTCATGGGCGAGGTTGGCTTTTCCCACCGAGAAGGTAAAACCTTACACGTCCCCAACAGGTGTTGAATGATTGAGGTGTATGGAAGGAGCAGGAAGCTGTCTCTTTTATAGTCCACTAAAAAGAAGTACACTGTGCAGAGTAGACAGTCCAGAGAATCCCCAAATGGTACACAGAGGTAAACTCAGATAATTCTAATGCCCTCTCTTGTGGTAGAGTGGGTGAGCAGTTAGGCTTATCAGAGGGTAATGCTAAGCATTTGTGGTACTCACAGAGGCAATAAATGAGACACACACTTAAGAATAATTCTGAGACCAATTTATAAAATCGTTTCTTATATATTTTTAAGACCAAGAACACAGTTCTAAGGTAAGTACTTTCAGTGTTAAGATTTTTAAGTTTGGAAAATATATTACTTTTGTGCACAAGTAACCCCTTCCATGCTCCCGTTGGCCATTGCGGGCACTACCTCACTGGTGCTGCGAACGGCCACCGGCAAGGGCAGCCCCGCCCACTCCGTGGAACGCCGCACAGCGGCGAAATAATCACCGCGGTAAACGGTTTAAGTGAGGTAATAGAAATTTTCAGGTAGCCTATGTGTCCCCCACTCGCACCCTATCCATGCACCCATGTTCCTTGTATGTCGTGTAACTTCTTTTCCGTGCATGCCACAAAGACGCATATGCATTTGCGTCCAACCTCAACATGTCAGCTATCCAGTCCTACAAGAAAATCCCGTTAATTAGGCTTCTAGGCCTATGGTGCCAACGTCTTTACATGGTGCACTTTTGAGTCTCGCACACGTTTTCTCCATGTTTCCTGGCTCAGTCGAGCTAGGCCCTTAATTGAGGCTCCGAGTCTTTTCTGTCTCTGAAAGCTGTAGTTTAGGTATGCATCCCTGACCTCTGCCTTACTTCCTGCCCAGCGAAGCGGTGCCCGGCTCGGCCTGGCCTGCCTGCCAAGATAGTATTTTGCCTACAAGTTATCTGCTCAGCCTCCTCGAAAACACATTCCAGTCTAGTGAAATAGGTAAACATATTCCCGGCTGCAGAGCAAAGGGCCCGGCTTTCCTGTCCTCCTCGCAAGTGATTTACTGAACCCGTTACCATGGTAGGCCCATGGCCCGCGCATTGCACCAAGACACGTATGCACGCACTAGCATTCAGTATGGAACGGCCTCTGCCCGAGAGACCTTTTACTTCAGACACCACATCCTCCAAACATGAGATACCAGATATGCTATAGGTACAGGTCGCTCTGACATCCCAGACACCAGTCTCCTCTACTAGTGCTAAAGTCAAAGCCCCCAGTTCTCCCCAGTTACACGTCATGCTCAGTTGCACGCGCATTTAGGCCATAAGTTTCTGCTGATCCTGCAAACTTTCTCTAAGCATCCACCCACTTGTGACGTTTCTTGTGACGTTTCTCTGACATGTCAAGTGCACGCCCATGTGTACGCCTTCTTACACGCCTCCTGTTACGCACATGTGTTCTTATCTCTCTCGTTCCACTTGTTACGCCTACTGTATTCATTTCAATTATACTGTTTTACTATATATAATGTGTGATGTTAATAAAATGTTGAATATCCCTTCCTGAACCTTAGTGGTGATGGAACATGATGTCCTGTTCCTCGAGGATCATAATTAAAGCCCGTATGACTCAGATACCACGGACTCTGCCTCTCATTTGATTGAGCTATCCTTATTGATATTTAATGTATGGAAAAATAGTCCGGTAATTTTATTTACCACATATTCTGGCGCCCGAAAAGGGACCCCTCCCCTTCATCACGCGCCGGCGATGTACGCAGACCCCTGACCCTTCGACAGCTGCGACGGAATCCTGTGCACACCTGCGGGTTTTCCTGCTATCTCCCTCGGGCCCACGGAGGAGACGGAGACTGCGGTCCGGCATCCAGACGAGGCGGTGAGGAATGCGGAGAGTCCCGACCAGAGCCCAAGCCGAGAGAGCAAGGTCCGAGGTATCCGGAGGCCCACCTGTTCCGAAGCGCATGCGGTAGCAGTAGTAGCAGCCAGACGCCGTAGCAGTCCAGTCCAGTCCAGTCCAGTTTCCGACGCCTTCTGTTTTGCTTCCCGGTGAGTACCGTTGTTGGGAACGCATCTAGACGGGTTCATTAATTTGTGCCCGGTCAAGACAGGTCTGGGTACACAGACCTTGTCCAGACGTGTTCACTTAGCTGAATGCGGTCAGACGTGTCTCTTTATGGGACCGGTATTGTCTGTACTGTTTTAGCAGTGCATCTAGTAATCCAGTGCATCTAGTATTGTTTCTCGAGATTTTCAGAATTTGTGTTTTCTATGTACCAGGTAATATCAGTCTGACATGTTTTAATGTGTTTAATGTCGTGGTATGAATGATTGTCTGCTATTCATTACTGTGTTTATTGTGTTCACGTTCAAGCCAGTTCAAAAATGCCGCTGTTCTCGAAATTACGTCAGATAGGAACTAGGAAAGGGATACTTGAAGAAGCAGTTCCCGTCCCGCCTAGGGACACTCCCGGACATTTTATGTACCACAAGCATGGCTTAGATGCCATACTGTATCTAGATTTGTGGGTGGATTATACTAAAGATCTGGAAGAGAAGTATAGATGGCCTGTCTCAGGGACATGGGATGCTGAATGCATCATGAGAGTAGAAGAAGCACTATGGAAAAAGAAAGCCAGACAATCCCAGAAAGATGCCATAGAATTGTGGCGTAAAGAAGCGCATAGAAGAACAGAGAAAGCAATCAGAAAAGCAGAGAAAAGTAGAGAAGAATCTGAAAAAGCTAAAGAAAGAGAGTTACTAGAAGAAGGAGAACGAGTCAGAATAGAACAACAAGACCGACAACGAAATGCCCTTATTACAGGCATGTATCCTGTTCTTGCCGAGGGCCTGCCCAAGGCGACCCCGGAAGTACCCCGTAACTTGCCACCACCATTGGTCCCGACTAAACTCCGTCACAAACAGACCGCAGCGGACATTTTCCTTTCTTCCTATTTAGATGATGTAGCTCCAGAATATACCAATGTACGCGTACCACCTGCTAATAATGTACAGCAGCCTATTCAGCCTGTTCAAAACATACATCAGCCTATTCAGCCTATTCAGCCTGTTCAAGACACGTTACCTCCACTCCCTCAAGACTCGACTCCCCCACCCGTTGTTACTTCCCATCCTGTCACAACTGTCCCTGTCACAACTACTACTATTGTCCCTCCTGCTATCGGTCCTACCAATCCTTTTTCTACACTTACAACACAGAGTCTGCCTACTTTACCTGCACCTACTTTTCAAGCTACGACACCAGTTGTATCAACACATCTAGTTGATGGTTACGCTTCCGCTTCAGGAGGCGCCGTAGGAGGTCACCCTGTCACCCCGCCTCAAGTAAAACGAATGACACTCAGAGAAGCAGCATTACAACGCACACCGAAAGCGGCTACATTCGCAACCCTTAGACAGTACCTTACAGATTGTAGATATGATCCAGTACCCGGTGAAGGAGAGATGATATTATATTCATTACGTCTGCGACGTGTTGCAAATTATTTGACTATTTTACCAGAAATGACTAAACACTTAGACAACATATGTCACTTTATTAGAACGAGGGAGAAACCAGAAAGTATTCACGTGAGCATGGCACACCAAAAGGTGGAGACTCAGAGTATGATCTTACAGTTCTTGATAAATTGCTTGATTAGGGAACAAGACCGGCCAGGTAAAGACAAGGAAGAAATGAAACTTCTGATTAAATGGAGTGACAACATAGCTTACGGAAAACATGATAAACAAGGTTGCATAGAAGCCATGTACAGAAAGATACGTAAAGAAATTCTGGATATACACGAAAGGGACAAAGCAGCGAGAGAAGATGAGAAAGAAGATGATGACGTCTCAGAGGAGGAAGATATAGATAATGCAGTAGAAGACCCAGACAGAATAGCGTACGTAGGTAGAGCAAGACCTTTTGACAGACCCATTCGTCTAGAAAACAAGAAACGTTTCCTTTCTCCCATACCAGAACATTGTTCTCTTGAACATTTATTCCAAGCCACTGATAGAATACTGAAAGAAAGAATAGGTTACAGTGAACTTAGTACCATGCGTGATCAGGAACTAGCACGGTCAGCAGTACAATGGGCTGGAAATACTAGTATATATAAAGATGATTCAGTAGCGCAAACATTTTTGAGTCTTTCTCCAGTCGAACAGCGATTAGCTGGTATGTACATGATCCAGCATCTCATTACCCTATATGAAAGTCAGCATTCTGATCCAGGTCCCCTATATAATATATTGGAAGAATTACTCCTAAAAAGATGGAGAGGCCTAGGTACCGATTTAATTAATACCATTCTAGAACAACGCCACAAATACAGAACTTTCCTGACTCCACATTTCGTTCCTGTTCCACCCCCAGTAAGACAACCATTTTACATAGACAGACAGAATCCCTTACGAGAAGTTCATCCCGTCCAGACCCCAGGGGGTGAGCTTCAACGAGTATTCGTATACACACCCCTGACCAAAATGGAATTATTGGAAATGAAGAAATTAGTGCCCTGTCATGATAAAGATCCAGCAGGATTCCACCGTGAATTAAAAGACATGTTACTCATGGGAGACTATACTTATTCCGATATTCTTAAAATGTTAAAGGTATTGTTGCCTGCCGGCATCTACGAAAAACTTAAGGAGAAAGAATGGGAGGTGGGAGATAAAAAGATTATTTGGACTGAATTAGAAGACGAAGAAAATAGGCGAGTCCCAGGCACAGGTCTTGGGGAAAAAGCCAAAGCATTACCAGGATTATTAGTACAAGTCTTGCCTAGGTTATTGACAGTTAAAAAGGAAGACTGGGATGCAATCTCAGCCTGCAAACAGAAACAAGACGAAGACACCAGTGATTTTTATTCCAGATTCGAGAAATGTTTCATTATTAATAGCGGCCTGAAAACAAGTAGTGAATCATATCCTCACCTCTTTGTGACCAAACTAGTCGAGAATTCCTTACCACAAGTTAAAAATAGAGTACTGAAAGTCGAAAGTACATGGCAAGCTAATACCCCTTCCCAAATGTTACAAATGTTACAGTACCACCAGAACCGAATCAGGGAGGAACACGAACATGAACAGAGACGTATGAAAGATACGAAAATGAAAGTACTAGTTGCCCAGTCCGTTCCAGCAGATGGTCAGAAGAGGGGTATGACACAGACTAGTAACTCTGCAGCTCCTGTTAAAGGGAATTGCAACTATTGTAAACAGCCAGGTCACTACATAAACGAATGTGCCGTACTGAGACACAACATAGCCACAGGCAAAACGAAAGAAAGACCGCGTCCACCTAGACCAGAACACGTTCCACAACATGTTCCACAGAATATTCCGCAGAACACGCAACCTCCCCAGAATGCACAACAACAGACAGTAGCAGTACCTCAGCCCCAACCCATTGCCGCCACGCAACATGTCACACAGCAAATGTACCAGTATGCACAGTCAGAGTACCCCGATTATCAGCAGTATTCGTGAAACAGCCTAGAGAGGGAGGTTGGCTTGCCCCTTATCGAGGTTCCTGTAGATCAAGAGGGTCCCTATGTACATAGTCAGGTATTAGGGAAAGACAGAAAATTTTTGATTGACACAGGGGCGAGCAGAACTACCATCAGTCACGACGAGGTTCCAGGGGCACCCCTCTCAGGCTCACAGAATGTTTCCCTTGGATTTTCAGGAAAGCCTATTGTTAATGAAGTGTCAAAGCCAGTTCCCCTTGCAGTTGGTCCATTGTCTCGTACTACAGATTTGTTACTTACGAAATCATGTCCTGAAAACTTGCTTGGTATTAAAACGTTGAAAGCACTAGGAGCAGTGATATGTTGTTCTCCGGAAGGAGTGAGATTGTTTTTACGTGACTTTAAAGGTCATTATGTGTTGAGAGATTTTGATCCAAGATTGCAGAATGTACCACAGCATTTATGGGCGCAAGGTCCAACTGATGTAGGTTGTATGCACATTACACCCTATCGTATCACTCTCAAACAAGGTGTTGTACTGCCCCGGATCCGACAATACAAATTGCCCCCCGAGGCTGTAGCGGCCTTACTGAAAATAATTGACGAGCTCATTGCACAAGGAGTAGTTGTAGAAACTGACTCCAATGTATGTAATTCTCCAATCATTCCGATCCTTAAACGAACTGACCCGAATGCACCTCCAGTCTACAGACTGGTGATCGACCTTCGAGAACTGAATAAATGCATAATACCACAGTACCCAGTAGTCCCCGATATTTCTTCCCTATTGACTGCCATTGATTCCGAATCTGCGTTCTTTACTGTAATAGATCTTAAGAACGCCTTCTTTAGTGTCCCCATTCATCCTGAAAGCCAGTACCTTTTCGGATTCTGTTTAAATGGCCGAAGCTTCAAATTTGCACGTGCACCTCAAGGGTTCACAGAAAGTCCTAGTATTTACAGCCAAGCCCTGAAACGACAACTAGACAGTATTCACATGCCTACTGACACTGTACTACTGCAATATGTTGATGACCTGTTAATTACAGCACGGACCGAACGTGACTGCGAACGCGTATCACTGACAGTCTTGTATTTTCTGGCCGAAAAGGGGCATAAAGTGTCCCCTTCGAAGCTACAATTCTGTGCCCAGCAAGTGGTATACCTTGGACACTTGCTGTCCAAGAGGGGTAGACAGTTGACACCTGACCGTATCCAGTTAATTGCACATCTGCCACAACCCAAGACACAAAAGGAAGTACGGGCCTTCATTGGCCTCACTTCTTACTGCAGACAATGGATTCCTCAGTATGCATATCTAGCCAAACCACTCATACAGTTGACAACACAGGAGGCAGCGACTTCGACTGCCCTCCCTTGGACTCAGGAACATACACAAGCTTTTAATGACTTGAAGAAAGCTTTATGTCAAGCACCAGTTTTAGCGACACCATGTTACAGCAAACCTTTTACACTTTTTGTCACAGAACGCGATGGCACAGCATTATCTGTTCTCACACAAGATCAAGCAGGACACCATAAGCCTTGTGCTTATTTTTCTAGTACATTGGATCCAGTAGCCCAGGCCTTGCCTGCGTGCTTAAAATCAGTTGCAGCAACAGCTCTAGCTATCAGACAAAGCGACTCAATAGTGTTAGGACATCCCTTGGCAGTACAGGTTCCACATTCCGTGGAAGTTCTCCTAAACCGAACCCAGACTCAACACTTGACCATAGCACGACTGACAGGTTATGAACTGACACTATTCCAGCCACACATAGAAATCAGACGTTGCAACATACTCAACCCTGCCACACTGTTACCCTCCATTACAACTGACCCAGCACCCCATGACTGTGTAGAAGTCATTAATACCGTGACAAAGCCCCGACAAGACTTGACAGACATCGCATTGCCCGACCCAGACCTGACACTTTACGTAGATGGTTCATGTATGAGAACAAACACAGGAGAGTTAGTAGCCGCATATGCAGTGACCACTGAAACTGAAGTCATAGAAACACATCGTATTGACACATTATCTGCCCAAGCAGCAGAGCTCATCGCTCTGACCCAAGCCTGCATATTAGCCAAGAACAAGAAAGTAAATATATACACAGATTCACAGTATGCATTCGGAGTCGTTCACGACTTCGGTGTTCTCTGGGAAGAAAGAGGTTTTTTAACTTCTCACGGTGCCAAGATACAACATGGTCCCCTCATTCAAGCCCTGTTAGAAGCAATACATTTGCCTACAGCCATAGCTATCATGAAGTGCAAAGCACATACCAAAGTCACTGATACCATTTCCCAGGGTAACGACCTGGCAGATCGAACAGCCAAACTTACAGCTCAGACTCAAACAGGCATTCCGACTGACACGACAAAGACTGAAGTAACTTCACTGACACATTGCATGACAGTTAAGGATCCCACACTAGATGTACTCGACATACAGACACATGCAACTCCAGATGAAATCAAGAAATGGACTGAACAAGGAGGGATCCAGACAGATCAGGGATGGATGACGAACGGAAGAGCCACATGGTTCCTCCCCGACTCTATGGTCCAAATTATCATTAACACAGCACATAGTCCAGCACACTTAGGAGAGAAAGCCATGTTAGACAGTCTACAGAATCTTTGGTTTAACAAACATTTACGAGCAGCAGCAAAACAGAAAGTGCGTACCTGCATGATCTGTTGTCAGTACAATCCAGGCAAAGGCATTCCCGTGGAACAAGGTGGATTTCATCCTCCTGACCATCCTTTTGAAGTCCTCCAGATGGATTATATCCAGATGGACAGATGCCGAGGATTCAAGTATGTCCTCGTAGTCGTATGTGCCCTTTCCCGATGGACAGAAGCATATCCAGTCCCAGATTACACTGCTGCAACCACTGCCAAACAACTGGTCCGTGAATTTTTCCCGCGATACGGCTTGTCCCGTGTCGTGTACTCTGATAATGGTCAGCCATTCTCGTCCGAGCTCATGAAACAGGTATCACTCCTGTTAGGATACCAGTGGAGATTCCACTGCGTACGACACCCAGAAGCCGCTGGTCTCGTTGAGAGACATAATCAAACCCTGAAAACACGATTAGCGAAGGTCTGTGCAGAAAAAGGAGTAGATTGGATAGTAGCTTTGCCAGTTGCCATCTTTTACATGCGAATGGTAGCCCATTCTAGAACTGATTGTCCCCGTATAAAATAGTTTTTGGACGTCCCCCAAACATGTGGGGTACGCCTATGCCCCGAAAAATTACCGATGTTGACAGTACTATGCTGACAGATTACCTAGCTTCCTTGATGTCTGCACTACTATCTTGTCGTTCACAGGTCGCGGCTGCCTTCCCGGACAACACCCAAGTAAAACCACATGAAATTGTTCTGGGGGATTACGTCTACGTCCGAAATTTCGACCGATCAAGCCCTCTGGAGCCGAGGTGGAAGCAGCCAAAGTTGGTGTTGTTGACGACGAGGACCGCAGTGAAACTGGAAGGACGTAAAGGCTGGTTGCATTCCAGCCATATCAAGCGTTTTCATGGATTGTGTCCAGAGACTGTAATCAAGGACTGCCCCCTTTCAGACACTGACTCTAAACTCCCCCTGTTAGAGAAAACTCCACAACAGGAGTACCGAGCCAAGTTGAGGTCTAGTAAGTCAGACAGCGTTTAATTGTTTAAGTCCCCCTCGGGTGAAGCGGTTAGACAGGTTTCTGACATGTATAAGATAGACCCAAGTAGTCAGAGATATAGGCGAATTGAAAAGAGAGAGAAATATTGCAAAAATCTGCATAGCCGATGCGTTATTACATTAATTTTTATGTTTCTTCTGAGTCTTACGGTCATATGCATAAGTTTAATGCTACATGTTCTCTTTCCTCTTGATTCTCATGTTCATACTTCCTCTAATGACACTGTAGAGCACACTTTCAGCGACCTTCCCCCCCACGAACTGTCCTAT
The DNA here is from genome assembly GCF_964263255.1 of Lissotriton vulgaris. Taxonomy (NCBI): domain Eukaryota; kingdom Metazoa; phylum Chordata; class Amphibia; order Caudata; family Salamandridae; genus Lissotriton; species Lissotriton vulgaris. Next base: position 83,903 of record NW_028244432.1, on the reverse strand, counting down.
CGATTAGCAATGCGCAACAATACTTTCATTCGTATGTTACACCATTCTCATCAGACCAGCAATGCCACCAATTGTTGGGTATGTGGCCGACTCCCTCCCTATCAGAAATACAAGGGAGCTCTGCCCCTCTTTCCTTATCCGTTCACACATAATGGTTCGTGTGGTGCATGGTTTACTTTAATGTCCTCCCTAGACAGTACGTCCACAGTTTCCCAAGGCAATTGGATTTGGGGGAACCTTAATACAGTCATGAATAAAATATGTTTCCCAGACAAGGAAGGTCTTCCCCAATGGACAGGGACCGATCTAGAAAATGAAGTATATGGATTAGGTAATTTTACACTTAACCTCATGATTCTGAATGTGCAGTCTGAGACTAATTCGGACTTGCCGTTTATTACAGTTTTGCCAGTGAAAGGCGAATTATGCGTCAGAAAGAATGGTTCAGTACATCTAGGACACAGTGATTGTAATACTGTTGTCGAATTCAGTGATAAAGGAAAGTCTACTTTCAAAGCCTCCCGCCATTCTTATTTTATATGTGGTCAGACAGCTTATGTACATCTGCCATTAGATTGGGATGGGACATGTTATATCGCGTTCCTATTGCCACCTGTTTTCCTAGCCCCGCCTGATTATCATCGAAATTCGCATCTTGTACATGTGAGACATAAGAGAGACCTTCCTCCCGTTATTGATTATTCTGAATCAGCATGGGATCAGTATAAGGATTATGTTAAAGGATATTTTTGGTTCATAGGTCCCGTCCAAAATAGTAAGATAATTCGAAGATTGACCAGAACTTTGGAAGCAGTAGTGAACGACACTACTTTTGCTTTAGGTAACCTGACTGAAGAGCAGTCTGCTATGAGACTTGTTGTTCTTCAAAATCGCCTTGTCCTTGACGTCATCCTGGCCGATAGAAGCGGGGCTTGTAGAGTCATCGGATCCAGTTGTTGCATTTTTATTCCTAATAATGCGCCATCCGTGTACAAAGCAATAACAAGGCTTCATAATATAGCTCACCAGATGCACCAGAATCCTGACACCTGGACCTGGTCCGGTTGGCTTTGGAGTGTGATATCCGCCTGGGGATGGAAATTGTTATCATTCCTAGGAATAATACTGCTCATAGTATTCAGTTGTTGTCTCTGTCTGCAATGTGGGCCAGCGATTTGCGGCTTGTGCGCCACAGCTTGTATTCCCCGTCCAAGTTCACGTTCCCGTTCCCGAATGAAAAAAGATGAGCAAATGATGCTATACGAACATATAGATAGTCTCATGAAGATAGACATATCCTAAAGGGTGTAGTAGGGGCCAAGGAGGGAATGAGGTAATAGATTTTCAGGTAGCCTATGTGTCCCCCACTCGCACCCTATCCATGCACCCATGTTCCTTGTATGTCGTGTAACTTCTTTTCCGTGCATGCCACAAAGACGCATATGCATTTGCGTCCAACCTCAACATGTCAGCTATCCAGTCCTACAAGAAAATCCCGTTAATTAGGCTTCTAGGCCTATGGTGCCAACGTCTTTACATGGTGCACTTTTGAGTCTCGCACACGTTTTCTCCATGTTTCCTGGCTCAGTCGAGCTAGGCCCTTAATTGAGGCTCCGAGTCTTTTCTGTCTCTGAAAGCTGTAGTTTAGGTATGCATCCCTGACCTCTGCCTTACTTCCTGCCCAGCGAAGCGTTGCCCGGCTCGGCCTGGCCTGCCTGCCAAGATAGTATTTTGCCTACAAGTTATCTGCTCAGCCTCCTCGAAAACACATTCCAGTCTAGTGAAATAGGTAAACATATTCCCAGCTGCAGAGCAAAGGGCCCGGCTTTCCTGTCCTCCTCGCAAGTGATTTACTGAACCCGTTACCATGGTAGGCCCATGGCCCGCGCATTGCATCAAGACACGTATGCACGCACTAGCATTCAGTATGGAACGGCCTCTGCCCGAGAGACCTTTTACTTCAGACACCACATCCTCCAAACATGAGATACCAGATATGCTATAGGTACAGGTCGCTCTGACATCCCAGACACCAGTCTCCTCTACTAGTGCTAAAGTCAAAGCCCCCAGTTCTCCCCAGTTACACATCATGCTCAGTTGCGCGCGCATTTAGGCCATACGTTTCTGCTGATCCTGCAAACTTTCTCTAAGCATCCACCCACTTGTGACGTTTCTTGTGACGTTTCTCTGACATGTCAAGTGCACGCCCATGTGTACGCCTTCTTACACGCCTCCTGTTACGCACATGTGTTCTTATCTCTCTCGTTCCACTTGTTACGCCTACTGTATTCATTTCAATTATACTGTTTTACTATATATAATGTGTGATGTTAATAAAATGTTGAATATCCCTTCCTGAACCTTAGTGGTGATGGAACATGATGTCCTGTTCCTCGAGGATCATAATTAAAGCCCGTATGACTCAGATACCACGGACTCTGCCTCTCATTTGATTGAGCTATCCTTATTGATATTTAATGTATGGAAAAATAGTCCGGTAATTTTATTTACCACATAAGCACCATAGAAAACAATGGTGAAAAAGAGAAAAAATACAGATACGATCAGGCAATGGTTTCACAAAGTTCACCTTCTCGTTTTAGGTTGGTGTTGGGACCAGATCCAAAGTTCCAGCAGGGGAAGTTCGGGAGTGTCCTGGATCGGGTGGGAGCAGAGTGCTGAGGGTCTTGGAAACAGGTGCGCAAAGATGAAGGTGGCCACTTGAAAATCCACTGCACAGGTGGACTTACAGGTAAATCCTCTGGGTCTCCTTAGTGGGGGGGAAGTCACAAGGGCCTGGGTACCATGGGGGCAGAGCTGGTTAGTTGGAGTTGGTGCAGGTAGAAGAACAAACAGGTCAGCACTGTGTTGTGCATCTTTAGGTCCTCGCGGTCAGGAGCAGGCAACTTGGAGAGGTGATCTCGGGAGAGCTGGGCCACTCAGGATGTGGGTCTTTGGTGCCTCAATGTCCTGTGATGGGTGCTTGCTTCTGGTCCTTTGGGAGTTCGGGGTGAACTCTTCTTCTTTATTTTTTCCATTGGGGTCAGTCACCCAAGGTACTAGTACGCCTCAGCTCCTGTAGGTTCTGGTGCCTCCAAACTTGGTGGAGAGGAAGATCTGACTCACAAGAGCAGTTGTACCTCTTCTTGCTTTCGGTGGTGCATTGAGCTCATCGGGGACCAGCAAGTCGAAAAAACGTGCTTCCTGGGATTGGTGCCTGAGAATGCAGAGGAGTGATACTTTCACTCTAAGGGAGGTTCTCAGTGATTTCCTGAAGGTTGTAGGTGCTCTGGGGTCTTGGCGTCCTAACAGGTTCAGCAGACAGTGGTTGTTGAGTTCTCCGAGCAGCTGGCAGGGTTTGGCGCTTTTTTCTTCTGCAGCAGGGCTTCAGTTCTCGTGCGGTGGGTCTTCTTTGTCCTGGTCTTCTTTGGTCCAAGTAATCTGAGGTCTTGGGGAGACTTCTAAATACTAAATTTAGGGATATTACAAGCAGAAACAGGTAATAGCCAATGGGCTCTCTATCTTTAGGGTGTCTATACCCTTTAGTGACCACTTCCTCTGGGAAGGGGCACTACCCATGCTCTGATTGGAGGTTCTCTCACCCTTTCAAGATGGAGAGGTTCACCTCGCCTGCTCCACACGAAGGGTGGTGCAGGCTAAGGGGGACCCTCCTCCTCATCGAAATCATTTTCATGCCTTTCCTCCCACCAAAAGTGGAGCAGGAAAGTGGGCATGGCCTCCCCCACTATCTGGGGGTTCCTGGGTTGGAGTACAAAGGCGGCATGGCCTTTGAAGCTTCCCGCCCGGGAAGGTCATCCTGTCCTGGAGGAGGTGTTAAACACCCCAGCCCAGAGCAGGTATTGTTTCTGTCCTCTGAGAGCACACCATCAGGTCAGAAACATGTCTAATGGTGGCTGACTGGTAAAAACTGTCCAGAGACCCCACTAGTGTTTGGTTAAGTTTCAGGGGACCCTCTAAAAGGTTCTCCCATGTGAATGTATTAATACAAATCAAACATTTTAGAAATCAGAGAGGCCACCACAGAGCTAGGAAACTTGTGTTGACAAGTATCTTGCCCATGGCATATGGCTTCCCTGTTCACGTACACCATCACAGAATGGATTAGACATTTCAGGGGCTTATCTGCTCATGCTGATTTGCCCCACATAGGATATAGTGCACCCTGCCTTAGGGCTAAAGACCTGCAGTAGGGGTGATTTACCTATATCTAATGCAGTGCTTGGGAGGATTGGCACACAGGGCTGTGTGCCATGGCAACTTTTTGGATTTTCCTGCACCAGGACATGCAGCCAACACTGGCAGAGTGTATAGCCTTGGTGAGGGGGCACTGGGGTGGCACAACCAGTATTGCACCATATACCCTCCTACAACCACCACTGCACCTGCGGTGGCAAGGCCCACTTTGGTATTTTTACTAGGGTTAGATTTTCTAAGACAGTAGTATCAGACAGGTACAGAATTCATATCTGCATAATTGAAAAACATGTGTGCTGAGTGTCGGTTACCTATAGATGCACTACACCATGCCACCTGCAGACAAATGGGCTTGTTGAAAGATTTAACATTACCCTAAAAGGAATGATTGGTGGACTCCCTGAAAAAGTCTGAAAGAGATGGGATGTTTATGTACCTTGTAAACAGATTCCGATTGGACTAGACAATATATCGACTTGAGGCTATATGTAATCAGTTAAATGTATGTATAGGTTTGATACAATCATGTTTGAGAGGATGTTCATGTTTGTAATTTTTATGTATATGTTGCATATGACTAAAAATCCACAGCAAAGCCCTTTATTATACTTGGTGCGAAATATTCTTCTGCATCATTTATGCTGACATTATTATATTTTTTTGCCACTACGATCAAATTTAAATAATTTGGCCGCGATTACCAAGCAACACATTGTTATGGAATCAGAAGCAATAGCGATTGCCTTGTGTATTTTCAACATATTTTGTGCAACCATTATGTAATGTGATACAAATTAACACACAATAGAATTGTAATCTGGCTGTTCAGTTCTAAGATGCAGTGCACGTTAATGATAAAAACGATGTACGTTTAGACGGGCGAATGTGGCATTTCCCAAACGGCACGATGTTGCCAATTAATACGGGTTTATCCATCAAACTAGTAATGGTTCATGCGTCCAGAAATGGGTGTCAGACGCGAGTATTAAACTTCCCAACTTGTGTTGGCTTTCATGCATGAGGTGTGCAAAAGTGCGAGATCAATAAAGTTAGAATTTGAAAGAATATCGTCACATTTTAACATAGCAGCGAGTTTTCTGACTGCTCTAAGATCATAATACAATACTATTCTTGTCAAACATTCGGTTACATTTATTTACACAATCGCGAAGTAAAGTTGCGTGTGATTGTTGCTCGCTAAACCGATTAAGATATTCGAAAATGATTGATAAATTAACCTTGATGGATCATCACTGTTTATAAATGCCTTGAAATGACAATTGGGGCACCTAGCAAGTCAAATTTCGATCGGGGGCCCGTTATGAATTAGAATAAATGCTAACTCCAAGATGGCGGCCGCATTCCCTAACCCGATTGAAAGGTGTTACAACAATATAACGCCAGTTTCATTTCGATCTCCAAACAATGGGCTTTAAAAACATGGCGGTGAGCCTCCCTTAGTCCTTGCCTTGCATCCGATGCACGCTGTTATGCTGATTGTCTGAGGACTTTCTACCCAGGTGAGAGCTCGCACTTAGCAAGAGTCAAATATGATATCCATCAGATCGAGCGATATGCACGTTGTGACAGACGTCTAATGGATTTCTGTTGCTTTTTAATTGACAGACCTTTCGTCTCCCGTAAGGAATCAAATTAAAGCGGAAGACTCCCTGTGACATCTTTTGCGCAGTAAGTACCAACTAAATTAAGTAGACTACCAACTCGATTGTCCCTGAATTGCAAGTAGCGTGGACTGAGTCATTTGATTTTCATACAGGGAAACATTGATCGCCTTTTTAATCACCAATATATAGCTTTGAAGGCATGAAGACTCCAGTCTACCAGGTATATTGACTTACATGCATGATTAAACATTGAGACAATAAAAACTCACATGTTTAAATCCAACGCTAGCCTAATAATATGAGCAACCAATATGTTTGAACACCGTTGCCCTGTAAAGTTAGCCAATGAAGTAGTTGTGTAGTCAAAGACTTATAGCTAGTATGGGTGTCAATGCGCTATTCTCATCATTTTCTATATATATGCCAGCACATGACATAAGTTCAGCCTGACCAGAAGTGAACAAATCATCTTGCTGTCCAGTCCTTTGCTTTGAATTAAGATAAATCAGTGTAACAACTAGGGCCGGGACTACATATATAATGTGCAGTCAGTACCATATTAAATGGAAGACTAATAAAGGCGTTTTCAATAATAACATTATCTAAAATGTTAGTGTTACAGCTAAATATGCGCGACAATTGATGTCAGTTAAAGGTTTCTTTACGTATGTGTTTCAGTTGTTTATCTATTGAGCAAGAAAAACGGAGATTGCTGCAATATCTAGGCTACTCGTGTTTCAAAATTAGAAGGTACCTTTTTTGAATATAATGTTCTGGTCAGTCTAAAGACTTCGTTTACAGTGACATCTATACTACTATTATAAAGAGAGAACACAAACCTTTGAGCCAGGTAAACTCAAAAAGTACTGCACCAATCACTACACCCAATACACAATTTGAAAGGGGAAATGTAGCAGAAGGACATAGGATATGGATGTGGACACCATAAACATTAAAAATGCAAAAACGCAAAAAGTGGGAAAGTAGTCCCTTGTGGGAGTTAGCGTGGGCGTGGGTGTGGCCGTCTCTAACAAAGTGGGCGTGGGCGTGTGAAAGAAAAAATGTGGGCACATTACAAAGAAGAAACATAGGCCAAGCGATTTCACATTTCACTGTGCAAGATACACACTTCACCAGAAACTTACATCTGCATAGATAGCGGAAATGCACTTTCACTGAGTTCATAACGCACATTTTAAAATCGAACAGAGGTGCGCTCTATCACAAATTATTCGCACATTTGTCGGCGTCACCCTGACAACATTGACGCCTTCGTCAGATGAAATAGAAAAAGGGGCGTGGCTTCCATCGGAGCGGAATCAATACAAATGACGTCACACAGGGGGCAGGGTTACAAATGACGGCTGCCTATCATCGCGCTCATTCACACAGCACACCAATCACGACGCACAATCATTAACACACACACACGTCTTCAGCGAAAAAATATAACAAATCTATAACCATTCGGCAAACAGCAACGTGGTCACAGGGGGATGAACCGGAACTACAAAAAAGGCCATTTCTTAACACAGAAAGCAAATCGAGAGAAGATTCACAAGGCTTTTCTCACTAATTACGGCTGGTGCGGACAATAATTAATACTTACTACAACATTGCAGAATTGCACAATTTACTAAACTGGGCGTTATCACTGCAACAGTGCCAATACTTGCCCAGATAATCACAAAAACTAAACAAAAACATTATTCGAAGGATCAAAAACGTAAAAGAAGGAAAGACACTTTCACAAACTACCATCTTCGTTACACAGGTCACATTTGCCGATTTTGAAACGCAAACACTTTTCACTGCAACAACTACTTGTGGCCATACTAAATACAAAAACACACATTAGTAAAAGGGTACAAAACTTTCGAGAAGGAAAAAACATTTCACAAAATACAAATTTCACTCGCAATTACCAGTGGAACAGTGCCACTACTTGCGCACATAAGAACCAAAGAACAAATATATCATTATTAAAGGCATCTGAAAGACACTTTCGCAAAATACCATTTTCATTACACAATTCACATTTGCACATTTACAAACGCTGTGCATTATCAGTGGACCACTGCCACTACTTTCACCCATCATTACAAATACTAAAAAGAGATATTATTAAAATACTCAAAAACGTTCAAGAAGGTAAAAAGCTTTCACAAACTACACATTCACATTAAAAACAAAAATCTAATCACACTGTAACACTTGCTAGACTTGCTACAATAATTACAACAGTTCTACTAAAATAAATAAAGCACAAAGGGGGAACACTCAACAAGTACAGCTTAAAAAAATTATGTGTGGCTCAATGAAAGGCTGAGGAGCAATTCAACACACATTAGTACAAAAACTAAAACAAAAAACAACACTAAACATCAAAAAAAGTACAATCCTGTCTCTTTTGGCCACCTTAACAACACATACATTTAAATATGGTCGAAAGGAAAACACATCTTTCACACACCCGATACATCGTTGAAATTGCCAGGGTGTGCAGATGGACATAGGCTATAAAAAATAAAAATTAAACGTAAATTTAAAAATTTAACTAAAAAAAAAGGAGTCCCCTGAAAGTAGCGCCGGCCGCGACGTTGCGTTGGCCGCGACGTAGCGCTGGCCGCGACGTGAGTGATGACGAGGAGGAGCGGCGGACATGGAGCGGCGGTGAAGTGAGGAGCCCGGGGAGGAGCAGTGGCTCAGGTAAGGCAAAGGCGAGGCGCGGTGGGGCGGGAGGGGGTCGGGACGGGAGGGGGGCGGGGGGTTGGCCCTGCTTCCATCTGCTCCGTGTCCGTCACTGAATACAACAAAAAAACAGCATTAGCGGCGGCTCAGGTAAGGCAAAGGCAGGACGGGGCGGGAGGGGGTCGGGACGGGAGGGGGGCGGGCGGTTGGCCCTGCTTCCATCTGGTCTGTGTAGCTAATAGGCGTCTTGGCGGCTCAGGAAAGGCAAAGGCGAGGCGGGGCGGGAGGGGGTCGGGGCAATGTCGGAGCGGGCGATGGCCGGGGCAGGCGGGGGCCTGGGTGGGCGTTTGGCCCTGAAGACTCATTGCCCCCGGACAACGTCGGGGCGGGCTGCTAGTTCATTGATAAATAGGGTTCACGCTGCTGTGCTTGTGAAATGGGCGTAAAACAATGGCTCATGCTCAGGGGGGTCTGTGGGTTGGGTGTTACCAAGCAGTTTACCAGCACACATTATTAGACAGTTTCACCCCATCTCCTGTGCACACCCTTCCCTTCTTTATATCTCCCCGTCCACTCCGCCCTCCCTCAGTCTCCTACACTCTACCGCCAACAGGCCCATTCCCTCTGTGCATCCAGGGTCCCTCCACTCAGGGTCCCAGCAAACCCATCCCATGTGTGTATTTGACCTGTCCTCCCCACCCCTCCCTAAGGACCCCACAGACCTATCCCTGTCCCCCTCCACTCCTACATAAGGACCCCACAAACCTATCCCTGTCCCCTCCACCCCTCCATTGGGACCCCACAGACCTATCTTTGTCCCCTCCACCCCTCCATATGGACCCCACAGTCCTATCCCTGTCCCCTCCACCCTTCCATAAGGACCCCACAGACCTATCCCTGTCCCCTCCACCCCTCCATAAGGACCCCACAGTCCTATCCCTGTCCCCTCCACCACTCCACAAGGACCCCACAGACCTATCCCTGTCCCCTCCACCCCTCCATAGGGACCCCACAGTCCTATCCCTGTCCATCCACCCCTTCATATTATCAGTGTCCCCTCCACCCCTCCATTGGGGCCCCACAGACCCATCCCTGTCCCCTCCACCACTCCACAAGGACCCCACAGACCTATCCCTGTCATCTCCACCCCTCCATTGGGACCCCACAGTCCTATCCCTGTTCCCTCCACCCCTCCATGAGGACCCCACAGACCTATCCCTGTCCCCTTCATTGGGACCCCACAGATCTATCCCTGTCCCCTCCACCCCTCCATATGGACCCCACAGTCCTATCCCTGTCCCCTCCATTGGGACCCCACAGTCCTATCCCTGTCCCCTCCATAAGGACCCCACAGACCCATCCCTGTCCCCTCGACCCCTCCATAAGGACCCCACAGTCCTATCCCTGTCCCCTCCATAAGGACCCCACAGTCCTATCCCTGTACCCTCCATAAGGACCCCACAGACCCATCCCTGTCCGCTCCACCCCTCCATAAGGACCCCACAGTCCTATCCCTGTCCCCTCCATAAGGACCCCACAGTCCTATCCCTGTCCCCTCCATAAGGACCCCACAGACCCATCCCTGTCCCCTCCACCCCTCCATAAGGACCACACGGACCCACCCCTGTCCCCTCCACCCCTCCATAAGGACCCCACAGACCTATCCCTGCCCCCTCCACCCCTCCATAAGGACCCCACAGACCTATCCCTGTTCCCTCCACCCCTCCATGAGGACCCCACAGACCTATCCCTGTCCCCTCCACCCCTCCATGATTATTGTGAAATTTATAACGCGCTCAGTTACCCAGGGGCATCCCGGCGCTGGACACAGCGAAGGAAAAAGACTCAACTCAGCCACTACACCGGAAACAGATAGGTCTTGAGGAGTTTCCTAAAGGGCAGGATGTTAGGCTCTGAGCGTATCTTAAGGGGCAGGGAGTTCCACAGTGCCGCCACTTGCACCGAGAAACGCCGGCCACCCGAACGAGCTCTTTTAACTCTGGCTGACTGAAGCAGGTGTTTTTGGTCAGAGCGAAGAGCCCGTGTGGACTTATATGGACGTGCCATATTAATCAAAATGGAGGGGCCCCTCCCATGCAGGATTTTGTGTGCAGTGCATAAGGATTTGAATTTCACCCGCTCCTTAACAGGGAGCCAGTGAAGAGTTTTCAGGGCCGGAGCAGCTGATTGTCTCCTAGGGACCATCATCAGCAGTCTAGCGGCTGCATTCTGAACCCGTTGGAGGGTCTTAAAAGTCGACTCCGGGGGACCGAGGAACAATGCGTTCCCATAATCGAGTCTAGACAAAATAAGACCACGGATCAGAAGTTTCCTTGATGAATCAGGGAGCAACGGTAACACCTTGCGAGCTGACCGCAGCAGGCCAAAACAAATCCCCGCTGTCTTCCTGGCGTGTGTCCTGAAGGACAGATCTTCTTCCAACCATATTCCTAAGTTCTTGATCTCCTTCTTAGGAGATGGTGGAACGCCCAAGGACCGGGGCCAACAACTAGCTATGAGTGAAGGCCTGGATTTGCCAAGCAACATCAGCTCAGTTTTTTCTCCATTAAGCTTCAAAGCAGAGTGGGACATCCACCGATGTACATTGGCAAGACAGTCGTGAAGAACCTCAGGTCGTTCCGCCAGCTGGGTCAAACCTACTACCAGCTAAGTATCATCAGCGTAGCTGATGATCTTCACACCTGAAGGGGAGACCACTCTTTCAAGTGGAGTCATATAAACATTAAATAAAGTAGGGCTCAAAGATGAGCCCTGGGGGACTCCACATTGAAGAGGGAACAAGGTTGACTGCTCTGCCCCTTCCCAGACTTGATAAAAACGGTCTGAGAGGAAGGACTCAAGCCACTTCAGGGCCATTCCCGTAATGCCCACCTCTGACAGACGTTGGAGGAGCACCTGATGACTAACGGTGTCAAAGGCAGCACTCAAGTCCAGGAGGATCACTGCCACTGACCCCCCTGAATCAAGAATGCTCCTTGCTTCCTCCACCACTGCCAATAAGGCCGTGTCCGTCCCCTGACCAGGGCGAAAGCCAGTCTGGGAGTCTCCCAACAAACGATGGAATTCAAGATGGTGTGAGAGCTGGCGATTGACCAATTTTTCTGCGATTTTGGAAAACCCGGGCAAAAGTGAAATGGGCCTAAAATTGGCCAAATTGGAAGGGTCCAAGCCCGCTTTTTCAGCAGTGCTTTAACAACTGCTTTTTTCCAACTCTGGGGCACCGTACCCTGAGAGAGGGAAAGATTGATAAGGTCCGTAAGCGGGGTGGAAAGAATGTTGGCCACTTGTTTGAGCCATTTCATAGGCACCGGGTCACTAGGCGACCCACTCTTCATCACTTTCAGGACTTTTACAACCTCTTCCTCCGTAAAAGGGCCAAAGGAGGACAGCTCAAAAGGGCATGTTACTGGGCCAAAACCCACCTCCAAATTCTGTGACGTCACCGGCAAAGAGGACAAGATCTTCTCTATTTTAGAGTGAAAGAAGTCTGCCAACTCCTCACATTTTTCCTGAGGGTTACCATGCACGACTGGAGGGACCGGAGCCTTCAGAAGATCCTTAAAGATTTTAAAGGATTCCCCTGAGGAGTTACTCGCCCTATCAATCCTGTCACTGAAGTAGCTAATTTTAGCGTCCTTCAAAGCGACTTTGTATTTCCTCATGGCTACCTTATAGTCTTGCCGGCTCTCTTCATTCCACTCTCTCCTCCATGCCCGTTCCAATCTTTTACAGATTGTTCTCAGACACCTAAGTTCAGGAGTGTACCAGGGAGCGGAACCAGTTCTTCTTTCCCTGGTGGGCCTTTTCTTTTTCGGTATTATTAGATCAAGGGAACTAGTCAGCCAATTTTCCACGTGCTGGTCAGCTGTAATTGGGTCAGAGACAGGGGGGGGACAGGTTCTCGCCAACTCAACCGCCCAGCTGTCCACTGGCAGCCTAGACCATAGCCGCTCAACTGTATACCGTCTGGGTACAGGATCTCTCCCCTTCTCCAACTGCCACCTAAGGGGGACTAGGCAATGGTCTGTCCAAGGAAGCGCCAGGGGCGGCAGGGCCTGTAGGTTCTCTGAATTAGAGAAAGCCACATCCAACTGGTGACCCTTGTTGTGGGTAGCTCCGATGTTAACGAGCTGCAGATCAAGTGCTCCCAACATGCCTCGTAGATCTCTCGCCACTGCATCGTTCGGATTTTCAAAATGCAGGTTGAGGTCCCCAAGGACTATAAAGTTGGAAGACGCGGCGGCTAATTGTATAACCGACTCAAGAAAAGAATCAGTGAAATTCCCTATCGCTGCAGGAGGCCGATAGACGAGAAGGCCCGCAATAGAGATGGTGGGAGAGATAAGTAGCGAGAATTGACAGCCTTCACAGTTATCAATACCGCCATCTAAGGCTTTACACGTAAATTTATCTCTGTACAAAATGGCCACTCCTCCCCCTCTCCCGACCGGCCTATCTAAATGAAACATAAGATATCCAGGAGGAAGAGCTTGGACAATATCAGGTCCTGAGCAAGGGGTCAGCCAAGTTTCAGTAAGAAGCAAGGCGTCTAAGCTGTGGTCCAGAATCAACGAATTAATTTCCGTGGCGTGACAGGGCAATGACCTGCAATTGAGCAGAGCCATAGATATTTGAATGCGATCTTTTGACGAACTACCGGAGCAACATAGGGAGCAGTTCTTAAAGGGGACACCTTCTGCCCATTGGTAGCCGCAACTAGGGTCTCTAGGAACGCGTAGCGAAAGTAAAGTGTTACTGGAGTACCTGCGAGTAGGATCCGTGAGTCCGGTCGAACTGGGCAGAATAAAGCGCCCTATGCCCGTCTGGGCCCGGACGGGCACAGACGGGCTTAACTCTGGCGAGACTCCGGCGACGTTCCAGCGATGACGCTGCGTGATGACGCTGCGCGTCAGCATGGCTGGCTTTATGTTCGCCCAGCGTCAATAAACTAGAGCGCTGACCGCGCCGCCGGCAGTGTACCCCCTCCCAAAATGGCCACCACAAACGAGACAGTGGGCAAGGGACCCGCGATAACGGGGTGTTCTCACAATTAGAGTGGGGGTAAGCGTGACAGCCGTGCAAGTCTGCGGATGGCCTCAAGTAAAAGCAGGGGAAAAAGGTAAACTAAGAACCAAAACAAAATAGGCAAAAACGGGACGATTAAAAAAGAATTAAACAGAGCAGAGTTGCAGTAATATGCTGTGAGCACAAAGTCCTTCCTAGAGCGCTATGAATCAGGATGTTAAGGGCGCTCACCTGGGAAAAGCCTGTCTTTATGCTCGCCCAGTGTCAATAAACTAGAGCGCTGACCGCGCCGCCGGCAGTGTACCCCCTCCCAAAATGGCCACCACAAACGAGACAGTGGGCAAGGGACCCGCGATAACGCGGTGTTCTCACAATTAGAGTGGGGGTAAGCGTGACAGCCGTGCAAGTCTGCGGATGGCCTCAAGTAAAAGCAGGGGAAAAAGGTAAACTAAGAACCAAAACAAAATAGGCAAAAACGGGACGATTAAAAAAGAATTAAACAGAGCAGAGTTGCAGTAATATGCTGTGAGCACAAATTCCTTCCTAGAGCGCTATGAATCAGGATGTTAAGGACCCCACAGACCTATTCCTGCCCCTCCACCCCTCCATAAGGACCCACAGACCTATCCCTGTCCCCTCCACCCCTCCACAGGGACCCCACAGACCTATCCCTGTCCCCTCCAGCCCTCCACAAGACCCTCAGAGATCCATAACTTTCACCTTCCACCTCTCTAGGAGCCCCCACATACCCATACCTGTCCCCTTTGCCCCTCCACAAGAGCCCACACACTCATCCTGTCCCCTTCGCCCCTCCACAGACTCAGCCCTGCCCCCTCCACATGTCCACAAGACCCCCTCACACCCATCCTTGTCTCCTTCACAGGGTCCCATAGGCCCACCCCTGTCCCCTCCACAAGGCCCCCCCATCTCTGTCTCCTCCACCTCTTCATCAGACCCCTATAGACCAACCCCCCTCCACCCACCATTCGCTGTGCACCTTTATGCATCTTCTTCCCTGTGTAACTATTGGTCTCATCTGTATCATTTGAAGAGACATTTTTGTTGGTTCATGTTATACAATATTCAATTTACAACCTATTACATTAATTGGACTACTTTGGGAACTTTTTGAAAATAATAATTTAAAGAGGTTACCAAAAAAGATCAAACAGGGAGACAGAGTCAGCCAATGAACGCAGAGCTCTGGGGTGGAAGGTTCAGGATCCGAAATCACCAGAGCAAATCTGTCAGCAGTTGAGAGTACAGCATACAGCGCACCTGTACCTGAGGGTAGGCGAGGTGAGGGGGTGCGGCTCAGAAAAGAAACCGAAAACAATTTATTCAGCAAATACCAACATCAGCGCGTCTCCTGCACCTGAGAGGGAAGGACAGATTCTAAAAAAGAGTGTATTTGAGGTGAGCTCCAGTGAGAGGAACAACCGGTCTATCCGGGCCCCTGGGGATGAATGGCCACCTGGGCCTATAGCCGTTGGCAGCATTAGGGGCTGTCATGGAGTACCTGCTACCCCTGGGGTGCCTTTTGCTACTCGGGGCTCCTCCTTTCCTACCCCTGCTCCTGGGGCTCATGAATGCAGCCACTGGAGCCTCAGATGAAGGGGGCTCCTCTAAAACTGCTTACTACACGCCCTCCCCCACTACTGAACAGTGAATGAGATGTCTTGGTGGGATTATTGATAGGGTAAGGCGTCAACCCTGTGATGTCACTGGGTGTCAAAGGTTGCATGATAGGATGACAAATCAATGAGCAAGCACTGAGGAGCACTTAAACTCATCTGAAAGTGCTGCGACGTGAAGGATGGACTGAGCGGTCTGAGGACACGTATCAGCGCTGGAGTTCTTTTTGGGAATGAGGAATTACAGGGAGTAAACACCTTGTCCCCGTTGTCCCCTTGTCCCCGCTGTCCCCTTGTCCTCGCTGTCTCCTTGTCCTCGCTGTCTCATTGTCCCCGTTGTCCCCTTGTTCTCGCTGTCCTCTTGTCCTTGCTGTCCCCTTGTCCTCGCAGTCCCCTTGTCCTCGCAGTCCCCTTGTCCTCGCAGTCTCCTTGACCCCACTGTCCACTTGCCTCTGTTGGTCCAACAAACTCAATTGTTCTGTTATGAAGCAATGCCTGCCCTCCTGCCTACAGCCTTGTTGGTCTTGGAGGATGCTGTGGTGGCATGGTGGAAGGTGGCATGGTGGAAGGTGGCATGGTGGCTGATGTGGTATGGAACTTCAGGCGATGTATGATGTGATCATAGAAAGTTTCCGCATCGGCGAGGTTGGCTTTTCCCACCGAGAAGGTAAAACCTTACACGTCCCCAACAGGTGTTGAATGATTGAGGTGTATGGAAGGAGCAGGAAGCTGTCTCTTTTATAGTCCACTAAAAAGAAGTACACTGTGCAGAGTAGACAGTCCAGAGAATCCCCAAATGGTACACAGAGGTAAACTCAGATAATTCTAATGCTCTCTCTTGTGGTAGAGTGGGTGAGCAGTTAGGCTTATCAGAGGGTAATGCTAAGCATTTGTGGTACTCACAGAGGCAATAAATGAGACACACACTCAAGATTAATTCTGAGACCAATTTATAAAATCGTTTCTTATGTATTTTTAAGACCAAGAACACAGTTCTAAGGTAAGTAGTTTCAGTGTTACGATTTTTAAGTTTGGAAAATATATTACTTTTGTGCACAATTAACCCCTTCCATGCTCCCGTTGGCCGTTGCGGGCACTACCTCACTGGTGCTGCGAACGGCCACCGGCCTGTGCAGCCCCGCCCACTCCGTGGAGCGCCGCACAGCGGCGAAATAATCGCCGCGGTAAACGGTTTAAGCACCATAGAAAACAATGGAGAAAAAATACAGATACGATCAGGCAATGGTTTCACAAAGTTCACCTTCTCGTTTTAGGTTGGTGTTGGGACCAGATCCAAAGTTCCAGCAGGGGAAGTTCGGGAGTGTCCTGGATCGGGTGGGAGCAGAGTGCTGAGGGTCTTGGAAACAGGTGCGCAAAGATGAACGCGGCCACTTGAAAATCCACTGCACAGGTGGACTTACAGGTAAATCCTCTGGGTCTCCTTAGTGGGGGGGAAGTCACAAGGGCCTGGGTACCACGGGGGCAGAGCTGGTTAGTTGGTGTTGGTGCAGGTAGAAGAACAAACAGGTCAGCAGTGTGTTGTGCATCTTTAGGTCCTCGCGGTCAGGAGCAGGCAACTTGGAGAGGTGATCTCGGGAGAGCTGGGCCACTCAGGATGTGGGTCTTTGGTGCCTCAATGTCCTGTGATGGGTGCTTGCTTCTGGTCCTTTGGGAGTTCGAGGTGAACTCTTCTTCTTTATTTTTTCCATTGGGGTCAGTCACCCCAGGTATTAGTACGCCTCAGCTCCTGTAGGTCCTGGTGCCTCCAAACTTGGTGGAGAGGAAGATCTGACTCAAAAGAGCAGTTGTACCTCTTCTTGCTTTCGGTGGTGCATTGAGCTTATCGGGGACCAGCAAGTCGAAAAACTGTGCTTCCTGGGATTGGTGCCTGAGGGGTGCAGAGGAGTGATACTTTCACTCTAAGGGAGGTTCTCAGTGATTTCCTGAAGGTTGTAGGTGCTCTGGGGTCTTGGCGTCCTTACAGGTTCAGCAGACAGTGGTTGTTGAGTTCTCCGAGCAGCTGGCAGGGTTTGGCGCTTTTTTCTTCTGCAGCAGGGCTTCAGTTCTCGTGCGGTGGGTCTTCTTTGTCCTGGTCTTCTTTAGTCCAAGTAATCTGAGGTCTTGGGGAGACTTCTAAATACTAAATTTAGGGGTATTACAAGCAGAAACAGGTAATAGCCAATGGGCTCTCTATCTTTAGGGTGTCTATACCCTTTAGTGACCACTTCCCTTGCTCTGATTGGAGGTTCTCTCACCCTTTCAAGATGGAGAGGTTCACCTCGCCTGCTCCACACGAAGGGTGGTGCAGGCTAAGGGGGACCCTCCTCCTCATCGAAATCATTTTCATGCCTTTCCTCCCACCAAATGTGGAGCAGGAAAGTGGGCCTGGCCTCCCCCACTATCTGGGGGTTCCTGGGTTGGAGTACAAAGACGGCATGGCCTTTGAAGCTTCCCGCCCGGGAAGGTCATCCTGTCCTGGAGGAGGTGTTAAACACCCCCGCCCAGAGCAGGTATTGTTTCTGTCCTCTGAGAGCACACCATCAGGTCAGAAACATGTCTAATGGTGGCTGACTGGTAAAAACTGTCCAGAGACCCCACTAGTGTGTGATTAAGTTTCAGGGGACCCTCTAAAAGGTTCTCCCATGTGAATGTATTAATACAATTCAAACATTTTAGAAATCAGAGAGGCCACCACAGAGCTAGGAAACTTGTGTTGACAAGTATCTTGCCCATGGCATATGGCTTCCCTGTTCACGTACACCATCACAGAATGGATTAGACATTTCAGGGGCTTATCTGCTCATGCTGATTTTCCCCACAAAGGATATAGTGCACCCTGCCTTAGGGCTAAAGACCTGCAGTAGGGGTGATTTACCTATATCTAATGCAGTGCTTTGGAGGATTGGCACACAGGGCTGTGTGCCATGGCAACTTTTTGGATTTTCCTGCACCAGGACATGCAGCCAACACTGGCAGAGTGTATAGCCTTGGTGAGGGGGGCACTGGGGTGGTACAACCAGTATTGCACCATATACCCTCCTACAACCACCACTGCACCTGCAGTGGCAAGGTCCACTTTGGTATTTTTACTAGGGTTAGATTTTCTAAGAAGGTAGTATCAGACAGGTACAGAATTCATATCTGCATAATTGAAAAACATGTGTGCTGAGTGTTGGTTACCTATAGATGCACTACACCATGCCACCTGCAGACAAATGGGCTTGTTGAAAGATTTAACATTACCCTAAAAGGAATGATTGGTGGACTCCCTGAAAAATTCTGAAAGAGATGGGATGTTTATGTACCTTGTAAACAGATTCCGATTGGACTAGACAATATATCGACTTGAGGCTATATGTAATCAGTTAAATGTATGTATAGGTTTGATACAATCATGTTTGAGAGGATGTTCATGTTTGTAATTTTTATGTATATGTTGCATATGACTAAAAATCCACAGCAAAGCCCTTTATTATACTTGGTGCGAAAGATTCTTCTGCATCATTTATGCTGATATTATTATATTTTTTTGCCACTACGATCAAATTTAAATAATTTGGCCGCGATTACCAAGCAACACATTGTTATGGAATCAGAAGCAATAGCGATTGCCTTGTGTATTTTCAACATATTTTGTGCAACCATTATGTAATGTAATACAAATTAACACACGATAGAATTGTAATCTGGCTATTCAGTTCTAAGATGCAGTGCACGTTAATGATAAAAACGATGTCCGTTTAGACGGGCGAATGTGGCATTTCCCAAACGGCACGATGTTTCCAATTAATACGACTTTAACCATCAAACTAGTAATGGTTCATGCGTCCAGAAATGGGTGTCAGACGCGAGTATTAAACTTCCCAACTTGTGTTGGCTTTCATGCATGAGGTGTGCAAAAGTGCGAGATCAATAAAGTTAGAATTTGAAAGAATATCGTCACATTTTAACATAGCAGCTAGTTTTCTGACTGCTCTAAGATCATAATACAATACTATTCTTGTCAAACATTCGGTTACATTTATTTACACAATCGCGAAGTAAAGTTGCGTGTGATTGTTGCTCGCTAAACCGATTAAGATATTCGAAAATGATTGATAAATTAACCTTGATGGATCATCACTGTTTATAAATGCCTTGAAATGACAATTGGGGCACCTAGCAAGTCAAATTTCGATCGGGGGCCCGTTATGAATTGGAATAAATGCTAACTCCAAGATGGCGGCCGCATTCCCTAACCCGATTGAAAGGTGTTACAACAATATAACGCCAGTCCCATTTCGATCTCCAAACAATGGGCTTTAAAAACATGGCGGTGAGCCTCCCTTAGTCCTTGCCTTGCATCCGATGCACGCTGTTATGCTGATTGTCTGAGGACTTTCTACCCAGGTGAGAGCTCGCACTTAGCAAGAGTCAAATATGATATCCATCAGATCGAGCGATATGCACGTTCTGACAGACGTCTAATGGATTTCTGTTGCTTTTTAATTGACAGACCTTTCGTCTCCCGTAAGGAATCAAATTAAAGCGGAAGACTCCCTGTGACATCTTTTGCGCTACAATTGATGTCAGTTAAAGGTTTCTTTACGTATGTGTTTCAGTTGTTTATCTATTGAGCAAGAGAAAACGGAGATTGCTGCAATATCTAGGCTACTCGTGTTTCAAAATTAGAAGGTACCTTTTTTGAATATAATGTTCTGGTCAGTCTAAAGCCAGGTAAACTCAAAAAGTACTGCACCAATCACTACACCCAATACACAATTTGAAAGGGGAAATGTAGCAGAAGGACATAGGATATGGATGTGGACACCATAAACATTAGAAATGCAAAAACGCAAAAAGTGGGAAAGTAGTCCCTTGTGGGAGTTAGCGTGGGCGTGGGTGTGGCCGTCTCTAACAAAGTGGGCGTGGGCGTGTGAAAGAAAAAACGTGGGCACATTACAAAGAAGAAACATAGGCCAAGCGATTTCACATTTCACTGTGCAAGATACACACTTCACCAGAAACTTACATCTGCATAGATAGCGGAAATGCACTTTCACTGAGTTCATAACGCACATTTTAAAAACGAACAACAGAGGTGCGCTCTATCACAAATTATTCGCACATTTGTCGGCGTCACCCTGACAACATTGACGCCTTCGTCAGATGAAATAGAAAAAGGGGCGTGGCTTCCATCGGAGCGGAATCAATACAAATGACGTCACACAGGGGGCAGGGTTACAAATGACGGCTGCCTATCATCGCGCTCATTCACACAGCACACCAATCACGACGCACAATCATTAACACACACACACGTCTTCAGCGAAAAAATATAACAAACCTATAACCATTCGGCAAACAGCAACGTGGTCACAGGGGGATAAACCGGAACTACAAAAAAGGCCATTTCTTAACACAGAAAGCAAATCGAGAGAAGATTCTATGTCAGTCCACGGAGGCTCAGATTATGCTTCTCTTCACTTTACTGACATAAACAGCAGCCAATAAAAACTTTAAACTGGCATGACCCCGGAAGGACAACCCCCTCCAACAGTATGCACCAATCACTATCAAGTCCACTGTATAACTGTCCATGTTTATCAATACGACCTCCTCTTTCTTTGCTGCTGCAGCAGCGAGTTAAGTGCCCTTCTATATTACTTCTTTTCTTGGGGGTAATGTGTGTCGGGGCGGTGATTGTTGACGGCGCGCGCGCGCGCCTGTGATTTGTTGATACGGAGCGGGTCCTCGCTCGTGATTTGGTTTGTTGGTGAATTTTGTGATTGTGCCTTATTTTACAGGTCTTGACCCGTTGCATTGTTTGTGCCCGTGCGGGTGTTCTCGGTCTTCCGCACGCGAACCGAGGCATGCTGTGCGCTCGGTAGGGGGCGGTGGAGCAGGAGGAGGCAGACGCGAGACGCTCGCGCTCAGGAGGCAGTCGAGCCCGGCCCCACACGCAACGCGCATGCGCGAAGAGCCGGCTTTCGTTTTCCTCGCATTACCGGCTCCTCACGCAGCGCGCGTTTGTAGACTGCATAAGTCCTGGCCTCATCAGAACGCTAAACGGAGCGTATCCGTATTAGAGCTCTGCTCTAGGGGAGCTTGGTGTGCACAAAGGGGTCTCCTTCCACCTCGATTTTAGCCTCACAGAGTGGTGATTCTTTCGGACTACAGTGTGTGTGTGTGTATTTGAGGCACCCCTGGGCTGCTCCCCCCTGTTGAAGTTCCTCCACACCTCCCTGCTTTAGCGCTATGGCGTACTACGCCGAGGAGGATACCCAATGGGCAGAATATAATGAATACGATGAGTATGAGCCACAGGAAGAGCAATTGGAGGAAAATTTGGTTGAGGCTCTGGATACCCATGTCCAAGGGTCGGTGAATAAGGCATTGATCAAGGCTCTCAAGCCTTTTACTCACACCCTTCAGAAATATGGCAAGAGGAAGTTTAAGTCAGCCCGGCAGAGTGATACCTCTCCTCAAGCCTCGGCCCAGGTGTTAGCACAGATGGCCAGGAATGTGATGAAGGATCATGGCTCAATGGTTATGGATACGTCTGGGGATTCGTCCCCGTCCCCACCTGTCACTTCTGATTCTGAGGTGGACTCGGTGACGTCCAGGAAGAGATCGAAGAAGGTGAAACACACCGCCTATAAGGCTGATGATAGTCAGGCGCCGAAGAATCTTCTGTTTGATCCAAACAACATTGTACACCCTAGGTCCACGGAATGGGTGCCGTGCCCGGAGGTGGCACACTATGTGGGTAATAACCTGCGACAGGGTTTCGACAATAGTGTCAGGGCCACGCTCAGATCTGAATGTCCCAGGCCATCCTTGACAGGGAAGGTGGCAGATACGCCGGACTTGGACCCCACAATGGCGGCCTTTATGAGAAAGTTTGCGAAAGATCCGAAAAAAGGATTAGATAGGGCCTGGCGAGGGTGTCAGGACAAAATGTTGGACGTAGCTGGACCCCTCACAAAGATTCTGGACGCAGCTGTCAAGGCAAAGGATAGGAAGGTGCCACTGGATGTGTCAGAGATCCTTGAATGGGCACAACGTGCCATGTGCTTTTTAGGGAACGCAAATGTGGCCCTGTCTACGGAGCGAAGACGCTCCTTTCTTATGAGAATCGACTCCCAGCTGGCGGAAATGGCCCCTACCGAACCTGGTTCCCTTGCCAATGGTATGCTTTTTGGAGACAAATTTGTTAGAGAAATGGGCAAGTACGTTGCCACCTTCTCCGCGCTGGACCGGGCGCAATCAAATATCAAGAAGGTTTTCCACACTGGTGTTTTTGATAGGGCCGGACGCCCACGAGGTCGAGGGTCCGGCCGAGGTTATGCACAGACCTCACGTGGAGCAGATCAGAGAGGCAGAGGCAACAGACGCTCCAACTTCTACCCCTCCCGCGATAGAGGAGGCAGGGGCAAAGGACAGAGAGGATCCTATCGTGGCCAGCAGAATGGTTCTGGAGACAACTCCTACTCAGGTACGACTTTTGTGTCCGTCAGAACATATGGTGGGAGGCAGACTGTCTCTTTTTCTCCACAGGTGGCGCACGCTCACGAGCGACCCTTGGGTGTTGCAGACAGTACAGGGATTTCACATAGAGTTCTATGCCTCCCCGAGCCAACGGCGGAGACCGAATGCCCTACATTTTTCCCAGACAGAGCAGAGTTTCATCGACGCAGAGGTATGCTCCTTACTCCAGAAGGGCGCGATTGTGGAAGCCGTTCCACACAACCTGGGCTTCGTGAGCACTGTCTTCGTGGTCCCCAAAAAGGACCAGGGGTATCGGCTAGTGTTGAACCTCAGGGAATTCAACGGCTGGGTGGTGTATCGACACTTCAAAATGGAAGGTATACACCTGCTACGCGACATCCTCCTAGAGCAAGATTGGATGGTACGCCTGGACTTAAAAGACGCCTACCTGGCGGTGTCCATTTACCCCCCTCACCGGCGTTTTCTACAGTTTCAGTGGCGCGACCAGTGGTTCGAGTTTTCGGCCATGCCCTTTGGGCTGTCGTCCGCCCCATGGTGTTTCACCAAGTTGATGAGACCCGTGGTACAGAACTTGAGGGAACGGGGCGTTCGCCTCATCATTTACCTCGACGACATACTGATTTTAGGTCGGTCGCCGGAGATGGTGTCACTCCATCTGTCCTGGACGATTCAACTTCTTCAGGACTTGGGTTTCCTTCTGAATTTGCAGAAGTCCATCTTGCAACCTTCTCAGGTGATGGAATTCCTGGGTTTCCAGGTCGACTCTGTGAAAGCTCAACTACTCTTGCCCCTCAAGAAGAGAGTGGCTATCAGGAGGGAGTTGAGGAGAGCGCTTGCCTCTCCGACAATCTCCTTGAGGATTTTGGCGCGTCTGGTCGGACTTCTAGCGTCATCTATCCAGGCGATATTTCCGGGCCCTTTACATTACAGGGCCTTGCAGCGTTTGAAGGCATTGCACTTGCGCAAAGGTCTGACTTACGCTCAACACGTTTCCCTTTCGCCAGAGGCTCGTACGGAGATGAACTGGTGGTTAGAGCATATGGATGCGTGGAATGGCAGAGCCATTTTCGCGGCCACCCCGGAAGTGGTGATAGAGTCGGATGCCAGCCGCTGGGGCTGGGGAGCCCGTTGCGGCTCGGTGGAGACGGGGGGTCGATGGTCCAGCGACGAGCTGAGTCTCCACATCAATTGCCTGGAACTTCTGGCGGGTTCCTTTGCGATTCGCACCCTGTCCCCTCAGAAAGTGTCATGCTGCATTCTCCTACGCATGGACAATGTGTCCGCGGTGCGATACATAAATCGCCTGGGAGGGACCAGGTCTCGCCTCCTGGCGGAGATAGCGAAGGATTTCTGGCACTATTGCCTGGCCCATCAAATTTCGGTGACGGCGGAATATATTCCGGGGTCTGCCAACGTGACGGCGGATTGGAACTCTCGATACTTGAGAGATGCGAGCGATTGGAGACTGCACCCTCGGATCTTCGGGGCATTGAACCACAAATGGGGTCCGTGTGTGGTAGACCTTTTTGCCTCTCGGCTCAACAGGCAACTTCCCCAGTTTTACAGCTGGCGCCCGGATCCCTTGGCGATCAGCTCGGACGCCTTCCTTCAATCGTGGACGACGGGCATTCTGTATGCGTTTCCTCCTTTTATCATGATCCCGAGAGTTCTGGCTCAGGTTCGGAGGCAGAAAGCGGAATTGGTCTTGGTCTCACCGTGCTGGAAAGCACAAGCGTGGTTCCCGGTGGCAATGAGTCTCACCTGTGCAGCGCCAGTGCAAATTTCGACGTTCCCGGATCTTCTCACGGACCCGGTGGGTCTTCCCCACCCGCTGGTCCTTCAGAATCAGTTGTCCCTCATGGCGTGGAGACTTTCCGGCGACGTTGGCAAATGCCGGGAGTTTCAGAGGACACTCTCTTTTTCCTATCTCAGGCATGGGCACCTTCCACCCACAAGCGATATGAGTCAGCTTGGAGACGATGGGTTGGTTGGTGTAACGAACGGCAGGGGGATCCGATGGGATCCGATATTACTGTCATAGCGAATTTCTTATCGGAACTGGCACGGTCTGGTCTGGCTTATCGAACAGTGAATAACTTCCGATCGGCGATCTCCGCGGGGCACCCGCATGTTGACGGTAAGCCCGTTGGGGAACACCCTTTGGTGTGCAGAGTAGTCAGGGGAGTCCGCTTAGTGAAGCCCCCTCAACCCAGGTATACTGAACTCTGGGACGTGTCAGTGGTCCTACGTTTTTTGGCGGCCTGGCCGGATAATGAGGGTCTGTCTCGCAAACAGCTCTCAGCTAAACTTACACTTCTCCTCTGCCTGGTCTCATGCAGGCGAGTGTCGGATATTCGGGCCTTGGATTTATCAGGTAGAGTATTCACTCCCACGGGAGTTTCTTTTACGATCTCTAGGCGTACAAAAACGCATACAAAATGTATTGCATATCCTGCATTTCCTCATCACAGTAAATTATGTGTGGTCAAATGTTTGAAGGTATATGAGGATTGTACTAGGGAATTTAGAACTGGTTTTGGTCAACTGTTGATTTCATTACAGAAACCTTTCCGCCCAGTCACCAGTGCAACTCTGGCCAGGTGGGTTACCTGGTTGTTGGGCCTGGCGGGTATTGATACCTCTAAATTTGGGGCTCATTCTGTGAGAGGGGCTATGGCCTCGAAATCCTTTGGTGCCGGCTCTCGGCTTCAAGATATCATGACTGCGGCAGATTGGTCTTCTGATTCCACCTTTAAAGTGTTTTATCATAAGCCTATTGTGGATGTGGCCTCGGTGGTGGTGGATAAACTTTAAACTAGCATAATCTGAGCCTCCGTGGACTGACATAGAATGAAAAATTGTCTAGCAGACGCGACAAAGAATTTTCAATTCTATTAAGGACACGGAGGCGAGGATTATCCCACCCGGGCTTGCAGGATTGTATTTCATGCAATGTTGTATGGTTGATGAATTCTTGTACCCACCCGAATGATTGTTATTGGCTTGTTGTATTTCCAAGTTTGGGAATGGCCATTACGACTTATGTTCTTGTTTCAGGAGATCAGCACAAGCAGACATGAGGTGAACAGTCTATGCTCTGGAAATCTGTGACGTGGTGCAGGAGGTGCCTTCCTCGACGATGGATGCGACGGTTGCCACGTTGGCCTCCGGTCTTGTTGGACTGATGATGTGTCGCAAAGAAAGAGGAGGTCGTATTGATAAACATGGACAGTTATACAGTGGACTTGATAGTGATTGGTGCATACTGTTGGAGGGGGTTGTCCTTCCGGGGTCATGCCAGTTTAAAGTTTTTATTGGCTGCTGTTTATGTCAGTAAAGTGAAGAGAAGCATAATCCTCGCCTCCGTGTCCTTAATAGAATTGAAAATTCTTTGTCGCGTCTGCTAGACAATTTTTCATTCACGAGGCTTTTCTCACTAATTACGGCTGGAGCGGACAATAATTAATACTTACTACAACATTGCAGAATTGCACAATTTACTAAACTGGGCGTTATCACTGCAACAGTGCCAATACTTGCCCAGATAATCACAAAAACTAAACAGAAACATTATTCAAAGGATCAAAAACGTAAAAGAAGGAAAGACACTTTCACAAACTACCATCTTCATTACACAGGTCACATTTGCCGATTTTGAAACGCAAACACTTTTCACTGCAACAACTACTTGTGGCCATACTAAATACAAAAACACACATTAGTAAAAGGGTACAAAACTTTCGAGAAGGAAAAAACATTTCACAAAATACAAATTTCACTCGCAATTACCAGTGGAACCCGGCCACTACTTGCGCACATAAGAACCAAAGAACAAATATATCATTATTAAAGGCATCTGAAAGACACTTTCGCAAAATACCATTTTCATTACACAATTCACATTTGCACATTTACAAACGCTGTGCATTATCAGTGGACCACTGCCACTACTTTCACCCATCATTACAAATACTAAAAAGAGATATTATTAAAATACTCAAAAACGTTCAACAAGGTAAAAAGCTTTCACAAACTACACATTCACATTAAAAACAAAAATCTAATCACACTGTAACACTTGCTAGACTTGCTGCAATAATTACAACAGTTCTACTAAAATAAATAAAGCACAAAGGGGGAACACTCAACAAGTACAGCTTAAATAAATTATGTGTGGCTCAATGAAAGGCTGAGGAGCAATTCAACACACATTAGTACAAAAACTAAAACAAAAAACAACACTAAACATCAAAAAAAGTACAATCCTGTCTCTTTTGGCCACCTTAACAACACATACATTTAAATATGGTCAAAAGGAAAACACATCTTTCACACACCCGATACATCGTTGAAATTGCCAGGGTGTGCAGATGGACATAGGCTATAAAAAATAAAAATTAAACGTAAATTTAAAAATTTAACTAAAAAAAAAAGGAGTCCCCTGAAATTAGCGCCGGCCGCGACGTTGCGCTGGCCCTGACGTAGCGCTGGCCGCGACGTGCGTGATGACGAGGAGGAGCGGCGGACATGGAGCGGTGGTGAAGTGAGGAGCCCGGGGAGGAGCAGTGGCTCAGGTAAGGCAAAGGCGAGGCGCGGTGGGGCGGGAGGGGGGTCGGGACGGGAGGGGGCTATAGGTTGGCCCTGCTTCCATCTGCTCCGTGTCCGTCACTGAATACAACAAAAAAACAGCATTAGCGGCGGCTCAGGTAAGGCAAAGGCGAGACGGGGCGGGAGGGGGTCGGGACGGGAGGGGGGCAGGCGGTTGGCCCTGCTTCCATCTGGTCTGTGTAGCTAATAGGTGTCTTGGTGGCTCAGGAAAGGCAAAGGCGAGGCGGGGCGGGAGGGGGTCTGGGCAATGTCGGGGCGGGCGAGGGCCGGGGCGGGCGGGGGCCTGGGTGGGCGATTTGCCCTGAAGCATCATTGCCCCCGGACAACGTCGGGGCGGGCTGCTAGTTCATTGATAAATAGGGTTCACGCTGCTGTGCTTGTGAAATGGGCGTAAAACAATGGCTCATGCTCAGGGGGGTCTGTAGGTTGGGTGTTGCCAAGCAGTTTACCAGCCCACATTATTAGACAGTTTCACCCCATCTCCTGTGCACACCCTTCCCTTCTTTATATCTCCCCGTCCACTCCGCCCTCCCTCAGTCTCCTACACTCTACCGCCAACAGGCCCATTCCCTCTGTGCATCCAGGGTCCCTCCACTCAGGGTCCCAACAAACCCATCCCATGTGTGTATTTGACCTGTCCTCACCACCCCTCCCTAAGGACCCCACAGACCTATCCCTGTCCCCCTCCACTCCTACATAAGGACCCCACAAACCTATCCCTGTCCCCTCCACCCCTCCATTGGGACCCCACAGACCTATCTTTGTCCCCTCCACCCCTCCATAAGGACCCCATAGTCCTATCCCTGTCCCCTCCACCCTTCCATAAGGACCCCACAGACCTATCCCTGTCCCCTCCACCCCTCCATAAGGACCCCACAGTCCTATCCCTGTCCCCTCCACCACTCCACAAGGACCCCACAGACCTATCCCTGTCCCCTCCACCCCTCCATAGGGACCCCACAGTCCTATCCCTGTCCCTCCACCCCTCCATAAGGACCCCACAGACTTATCAGTGTCCCCTCCACCCCTCCATTGGGGCCCCACAGACCCATCCCTGTCCCCTCCACCACTCCACAAGGACCCCACAGACCTATCCCTGTCCTCTCCACCCCTCCATTGGGACCCCACAGTCCTATCCCTGTTCCCTCCACCCCTCCATGAGGACCCCACAGACCTATCCCTGTCCCCTTCATTGGGACCCCACAGATCTATCCCTGTCCCCTCCACCCCTCCATATGGACCCCACAGTCCTATCCCTGTCCCCTCCATTGGGACCCCACAGTCCTATCCCTGTCCCCTCCATAAGGACCCCACAGACCCATCCCTGTCCCCTCCACCCCTCCATAAGGACCTCACAGTCCTATCCCTGTCCCCTCCATAAGGACCCCACAGTCCTATCCCTGTCCCCTCCATAAGGACCCCACAGACCCATCCCTGTCCCCTCCACCCCTCCATAAGGACCCCACAGACCCACCCCTGTCCCCTTCACCCTTCCATATGGACCCCGCAGACCTATCCATGTCCCCTCCACCCCTCCATAAGGACCCCACAGACCTATCCCTGCCCCCTCCACCCCTCCATAAGGACCCCACAGACCTATCCCTGTTCCCTCCCCCCCTCCATGAGGACCCCACAGACCTATCCCTGTCCCCTCCACCCCTCCATGAGGACCCCACAGACATATTCCTGCCCCTCCACCCCTCCATAAGGACCCACAGACCTATCCCTGTCCCCTCCACCCCTCCACAGGGGCCCCACAGACCTATCCCTGTCCCCTCCAGCCCTCCACAAGACCCTCAGAGATCCATAACTTTCACCTTCCACCTCTCTAGGAGCCCCCACATACCCATACCTGTCCCCTTCGCCCCTCCACAAGAGCCCACACACTCATCCTGTCCCCTTCGCCCCTCCACAGACTCAGCCCTGCCCCCTCCACATGTCCACAAGACCCCCTCACACCCATCCTTGTCTCCTTCACAGGGTCCCATAGGCCCACCCCTGTCCCCTCCACAAGGCCCCCCCATCTCTGTCTCCTCCACCTCTTCATCAGACCCCTATAGACCAACCCCCCTCCACCCACCATTCGCTGTGCACCTTTATGCCTCTTCTTCCCTGTGTAACTATTGGTCTCATCTGTATCATTTGAAGAGACATTTTTGATGGTTCATTTTATACAATATTCAATTTACAACCTATTACATTAATTGGACTACTTTGGGAACTTTTTGAAAATAATAATTTAAAGAGGTTACCAAAAAAGATCAAACAGGGAGACAGAGTCAGCCAGTGAACGCAGAGCTCTGGGGTGGAAGGTTCAGGATCCGAAATCACCAGAGCAAATCTGTCAGCAGTTGAGAGTACAGCATACAGCGCACCTGTACCTGAGGGTAGGCGAGGTGAGGGGGTGCGGCTCAGAAAAGAAACCGAAAACAATTTATTCAGCAAATACCAACATCAGCGCGTCTCCTGCACCTGAGAGGGAAGGACAGATTCTAAAAAAGAGTGTATTTGAGGTGAGCTCCAGTGAGAGGAACAACCGGTCTATCCGGGCCCCTGAGGATGAATGGCCACCTGGGCCTATAGCCGTTGGCAGCATTAGGGGCTGTCATGGAGTACCTGCTACCCCTGGGGTGCCTTTTGCTACTCGGGGCTCCTCCTTTCCTACCCCTGCTCCTGGGGCTCATGAATGCAGCCACTGGAGCCTCAGATGAAGGGGGCTCCTCTAAAACTGCTTACTACACGCCCTCCCCCACTACTGAACAGTGAATGAGATGTCTTGGTGGGATTATTGATAGGGAAAGGCCTCAACCCTGTGATGTCACTGGGTGTCAAAGGTTGCATGATAGGATGACAAATCAATGAGCAAGCACTGAGGAGCACTTAAACTCATCTGAAAGTGCTGCGACGTGAAGGATGGACTGAGCGGTCTGAGGACACGTATCAGCGCTGGAGTTCTTTTTGGGAATGAGGAATTACAGGGAGTAAACACCTTGTCCCCGTTGTCCCCATTGTCCCCTTGTCCCCGCTGTCCCCTTGTCCTCGCTGTCTCCTTGTCCTCGCTGTCCCCTTGTCCCCGTTGTCCCCTTGTCCTCGCAGTCCCCTTGTCCTCGCAGTCTCCTTGACCCCACTGTCCACTTGCCTCTGTTGGCCCAACAAACTCAATTGTTCTGTTATGAAGCAATGCCTGCCCTCCTGCCTACAGCCTTGTTGGTCTTCGAGGATGCTGTGGTGGCATGGTGGAAGGTGGCATGGTGGAAGGTGGCATGGTGGCTGATGTGGTATGGAACTTCAGGCGATGTATGGTGTGATCATAGAAAGTTTCCGCATGGGCGAGGTTGGCTTTTCCCACCGAGAAGGTAAAACCTTACACGTCCCCAACAGGTGTTGAATGATTGAGGTGTATGGAAGGAGCAGGAAGCCGTCTCTTTTATAGTCCACTAAAAAGAAGTACACTGTGCAGAGTAGACAGTCCAGAGAATCCCCAAATGGTACACAGAGGTAAACTCAGATAATTCTAATGCTCTCTCTTGTGGTAGAGTGGGTGAGCAGTTAGGCTTATCAGAGGGTAATGCTAAGCATTTGTGGTACTCACAGAGGCAATAAATGAGACACACACTCAAGAATAATTCTGAGACCAATTTATAAAATCGTTTCTTATGTATTTTTAAGACCAAGAACACAGTTCTAAGGTAAGTACTTTCAGTGTTACGATTTTTAAGTTTGGAAAATATATTTGTGCACAATTAACCCCTTCCATGCTCCCATTGGCCGTTGCGGGCACTACCTCACTGGTGCTGCGAACGGCCACCGGCCTGTGCAGCCCCGCCCACTCCGTGGAACGCCGCACAGCGGCGAAATAATCGCCGCGGTAAACGGTTTAAGCACCATAGAAAACAATGGTGAAAAAGAGAAAAAATACAGATACGATCAGGCAATGGTTTCACAAAGTTCACCTTCTCGTTTTAGGTTGGTGTTGGGACCAGATCCAAAGTTCCAGCAGGGGAAGTTCTCGAGTGTCCTGGATCGGGTGGGAGCAGAGTGCTGAGGGTCTTGGAAACAGGTGCGCAAAGATGAAGGTGGCCACTTGAAAATCCACTGCACAGGTGGACTTACAGGTAAATCCTCTGGGTCTCCTTAGTGGGGGGGAAGTCACAAGCGCCTGGGTACCACGGGGGCAGAGCTGGTTAGTTGGTGTTGGTGCAGGTAGAAGAACAAACATGTCAGCACTGTGTTGTGCATCTTTAGGTCCTCGCGGTCAGGAGCAGGCAACTTGGAGAGGTGATCTCGGGAGAGCTGGGCCACTCAGGATGTGGGTCTTTGGTGCCTCAATGTCCTGTGATGGGTGCTTGCTTCCGGTCCTTTGGGAGTTCGGGGTGAACTCTTCTTCTTTATTTTTTCCATTGGGGTCAGTCACCCCAGGTATTAGTACTCCTCAGCTCCTGTAGGTCCTGGTGCCTCCAAACTTGGTGGAGAGGAAGATCTGACTCACAAGAGCAGTTGTACCTCTTCTTGCTTTCGGTGGTGCATTGAGATCATCGGGGACCAGCAAGTCGAAAAACCCTGCTTCCTGGGATTGGTGCCTGAGGGGTGCAGAGGAATGATACTTTCACTCTAAGGGAGGTTCTCAGTGATTTCCTGAAGGTTGTAGGTGCTCTGCGGTCTTGGCGTCCTTACAGGTTCAGCAGACAGTGGTTGTTGAGTTCTCCGAGCAGCTGGCAGGGTTTGGCACTTTTTTCTTCTGCAGCAGGGCTTCAGTTCTCGTGCGGTGAGTCTTCTTTGTCCTGGTCTTCTTTGGTCCAAGTAATCTGAGGTCTTGGGGAGACTTCTAAATACTAGATTTAGGGGTATTACAAGCAGAAACAGTTAATAGCCAATGGGCTCTCTATCTTTAGGGTGTCTATACCCTTTAGTGACCACTTCCTCTTGGAAGGGGCACTACCCTTGCTCTGATTGGAGGTTCTCTCACCCTTTCAAGATGGAGAGGTTCACCTCGCCTGCTCCACACGAAGGGTGGTGCAGGCTAAGGGGGACCCTCTTCCTCATCGAAATCATTTTCATGCCTTTCCTCCCACCAAAAGTGGAGCAGGAAAGTGGGCCTGGCCTCCCCCACTATCTGGGGGTTCCTGGGTTGGAGTACAAAGGCGGCATGGCCTTTGAAGCTTCCCGCCCGGGAAGGTCATCCTGTCCTGGAGGAGGTGTTAAACACCCCCGCCCAGAGCAGGTATTGTTTCTGTCCTCTGAGAGCACACCATCAGGTCAGAAACATGTCTAATGGTGGCTGACTGGTAAACACTGTCCAGAGACCCCACTAGTGTTTGGTTAAGTTTCAGGGGACCCTCTAAAAGGTTCTCCCATGTGAATGTATTAATACAAATCAAACATTTTAGAAATCAGAGTGGCCACCACAGAGCTAGGAAACTTGTGTTGACAAGTATCTTGCCCATGGCATATGGCTTCCCTGTTCACGTACACCATCACAGAATGGATTAGACATTTCAGGGGCTTATCTGCTCATGCTGATTTGCCTCACATAGGATATAGTGCACCCTGCCTTAGGGCTAAAGACCTGCAGTAGGGGTGATTTACCTATATCTAATGCAGTGCTTGGGAGGATTGGCACACAGGGCTGTGTGCCATGGCAACCTTTTGGATTTTCCTGCACCAGGACATGCAGCCAACACTGGCAGAGTGTATAGCCTTGGTGAGGGGGGCACTGGGGTGGCACTACCAGTATTGCACCATATACCCTCCTACAACCACCACTGCACCTGCAGTGGCAAGGTCCACTTTGGTATTTTTACTAGTGTTAGATTTTCTAAGAAGGTAGTATCAGACAGGTACAGAATTCATATCTGCATAATTGAAAAACATGTGTGCTGAGTGTCGGTTACCTATAGATGCACTACACCAAGCCACCTGCAGACAAATGGGCTTGTTGAAAGATTTAACATTACCCTAAAAGGAATGATTGGTGGACTCCCTGAAAAATTCTGAAAGAGATGGGATGTTTATGTACCTTGTAAACAGATTCCGATTGGACTAGACAATATATCGACTTGAGGCTATATGTAATCAGTTAAATGTATGTATAGGTTTGATACAATCATGTTTGAGAGGATGTTCATGTTTGTAATTTTTATGTATATGTTGCATATCACTAAAAATCCACAGCAAAGCCCTTTATTATACTTGGTGCGAAAGAATCTTCTGCATCATTTATGCTGACATTATTATATTTTTTTGCCACTACGATCAAATTTAAATAATTTGGCTGCGATTACCAAGCAACACATTGTTATGGAATCAGAAGCAATAGCGATTGCCTTGTGTATTTTCAACATATTTTGTGCAACCATTATGTAATGTAATACAAATTAACACACGATAGAATTGTAATCTGGCTGTTCAGTTCTAAGATGCAGTGCACGTTAATGATAAAAACGATGTCCGTTTAGACGGGCGAATGTGGCATTTCCCAAACGGCACGATGTTGCCAATTAATACGGGTTTAACCATCAAACTAGTAAAGGTTCATGCGTCCAGAAATGGGTGTCAGACGCGAGTATTAAACTTCCCAACTTGTGTTGGCTTTCATGCATGAGGTGTGCAAAAGTGCGAGATCAATAAAGTTAGAATTTGAAAGAATATCGTCACATTTTAACATAGCAGCTAGTTTTCTGACTGCTCTAGGATCATAATACAATACTATTCTTGTCAAACATTCGGTTACATTTATTTACACAATCGCGAAGTAAAGTTGCGTGTGATTGTTGCTCGCTAAACCGATTAAGATATTCGAAAATGATTGATAAATTAACCTTGATGGATCATCACTGTTTATAAATGCCTTGAAATGACAATTGGGGCACCTAGCAAGTCAAATTTCGATCGGGGCCCGTTATGAATTGGAATAAATGCTAACTCCAAGATGGCGGCCGCATTCCCTAACCCGATTGAAAGGTGTTACAACAATATAACGCCAGTCCCATTTCGATCTCCAAACAATGGGCTTTAAAAACATGGCGGTGAGCCTCCCTTAGTCCTTGCCTTGCATCCGATGCACGCTGTTATGCTGATTGTCTGAGGACTTTCTACCCAGGTGAGAGCTCGCACTTAGCAAGAGTCAAATATGATATCCATCAGATCGAGCGATATGCACGTTCTGACAGACGTCTAATGGATTTCTGTTGCTTTTTAATTGACAGACCTTTCGTCTCCCGTAAGGAATCAAATTAAATCGGAAGACTCCCTGTGACATCTTTTGCGCAGTAGGTACCAACTAAATTAAGTAGACTACCAACTCGATTGTCCCTGAATTGCAAGTAGCGTGGACTGAGTCGTTTGATTTTCATATAGGGCAACATTGATCGCCTTTTTAATCACCAATATATACCTTTGAAGGCACCAAGACTCCAGTCTACCAGGTATATTGACTTACATGCATGATTAAGACATTGAGACAATAAAAACTCACATATTTAAATTCAACGCTAGCCTAATAATATGAGCAACCAATATGTTTGAACACCGTTGCCCTGTAAAGTTAGCCAATGAAGTAGTTGTGTAGTCAAAGACTTATAGCTAGTATGGGTGTCAATGCGCTATTCTCATCATTTTCTATATATATGCCAGCACATGACATAAGTTCAGCCTGACCAGAAGTGAACAAATCATCTTGCTGTCCAGTCCTTTGCTTTGAATTAAGATAAATAAGTGTAACAACTAGGGCCGGGACTACATATATAATGTGCAGTCAGTACCATATTAAATGGAAGACTAATAAAGGCGTTTTCAATAATAACATTATCTAAAATGTTAGTGTTACAGCTAAATATGCGCTACAATTGATGTCAGTTAAAGGTTTCTTTACGTATGTGTTTCAGTTGTTTATCTATTGAGCAAGAGAAAAACGGAGATTGCTGCAATATCTAGGCTACTCGTGTTTCAAAATTAGAAGGTACATTTTTTGAATATAATGTTCTGGTCAGTCTAAAGACTTCTTTTCCATGACATATAATTATAAAAATAGGCCATGTTACAAATGACTGCTAGGATGTATATATCCAGTATGTGATGGAATTATGTGCTGTATGTACAGATCATGAAATTAAGCTGTGTATTACAGCTCTCAACTGAAGCTTCAATGTAAATTTAGACTAAGCAAGACATGGAATTACTGTTTTGGGTGATATAGAGAGTTTTGGGTGTGATATGTATATATTATCTGTCCCAATGTAGGGGAATTAGAATGTTTTTTAATTACAACTCTGTTTTCTAGGGTTTCAAAGATATGATTCACATGCCCTGAAGATGGTCTCAACGATTCAAGACTAGAGACCGAAACGTCGACACACGCTTTGTCTGCTCAACTAATAGACTAACTGTGAATAGGCAGATAAGCGTATACAATTGTTATAGAGAAGTTTCTTTTGATTGTCATTCTCGAAATGTCCTTCTTATAACATTGTTATCTATTCTGTACCCTTTTTTAATTCAATTTTGAGTATTAAATACAAACTTTTTTCATATACACCCTCTATCTCTCTTTTCCATTTGGATCACTTATGGTGACCTATCTATGTTGATTGAATATTTGTGGTTGATGCTTTGCACTACCGGGCCCATGTGTGTAAGGCCGCTAAGTATTGTTTGAAATTCTGTCTTAATTGTATAGCAACGAAATCCCTTGAAGGTATCTATACCCTACCATACCCTGATAACCACAGCACTCAAGGAGTAGCTGTGGAGAGCAGCTAAGGCTTATTCAGGAGGATGTAAAGCGAAAACATTCCCACACAGTCAGTCAGAGAAGGTTACACATAAGATAGAACCACACCAGTGTTAGAAAAATACCCTAAATGTATTATACACCAACATTAAAACTACTTTAGTATATCTAGTACCCAGAGATATCAATACACAATAAAATATACTTCAAAACAGGGAAGTAAGGCACATAAAACACATGGTTCCCTATAGTGGGGCCAAACTATATACTCAGTAAATTGAATGCGAGGTGAGTACCACACCAATACTTAAACCCAAGGAACTAGGGACCAAGAGGAGCACAGAACCACCACAGGTAAGTAACTAAGATTTGCTAAGCACCCATGTGCAGAGGTGATACCCCAGATTAGTGTCCATAGGATAATGTGGGGAAATCGCAGTTGGAGTTTTACTGTTTCAGGACCCTTCCCAGAGGACCCAGAGGAAACCAGTTGGAATGAGGGAGGTCAGAGGAAACCCCCACCCGTGGATACCCAAGGAACCAAGATACCTACACCAGGGAGCATGGGTGCATAGGTGCGAATTGGTGTCGGAACCAACCGTTGATGTCAATAGGGAACCTCGGATGTCAGCTGATACAAAGTCTTGTGGACCAGGTCGGTGGAAACCGGACATGGATTCTGGGTGAGAAGTACCTGCAAAAAGAGGGGACAGAGTCTAAACCCCCCGGAGGTGTCCGGGAGAAACAGTAGCATGATGCCAGCCCTTCTCAGAGGTACTTTACTGTACCACAGAGGTCT
The DNA here is from genome assembly GCF_964263255.1 of Lissotriton vulgaris. Classification (NCBI taxonomy): domain Eukaryota; kingdom Metazoa; phylum Chordata; class Amphibia; order Caudata; family Salamandridae; genus Lissotriton; species Lissotriton vulgaris. Next base: position 47,066 of record NW_028244432.1, on the reverse strand, counting down.
TGAATCAGCAACTATGGAGCCAATGCAATGCTGCAGAGGCACAGGAGATGTCCACAAGCTGTCCCACGTTGGTTGACAAGGTGCAGGAAGGTCAGTGGCTAGCAGGATCACCAACAAGCCTTAAATGCAACAGATGTGTTGCATGATGAAATGCTTAGTGGCAGACCAGCAAGGTCTGAGGGACTCACCTAGCAAGGTAAGTCAAGACCAGCCCTCATCAAGCAGGAGAGCCAGAATGAAGTGATGGAGACCCCATAAGGACCCACTGGTAGGAAGCATAGGCCCACCTTGTAGGAAATGCAATGGGGACTTCACTATTGGAGCTGTGTGATGCTTGAAGCTGGGGCTTCTTAGAGCTAGAAGATTTTTGGTCAGGAGAGACAACAAGCCTTGGCAATGGAAAATAGACAGTGCGCAGGGATGCGGTTCTAGTAGGCTGGAGAGGGATTGCACTCTCCCAGGTTGCAGGGAAGACAGGTCAAGCTTCTGGAGAGCCATCAAGCCACCACCTATGTTGTAGAACTTTAAAGTATCCATGGGACAGCAGGATCCATACACCAGTAGTTATCGTTGAGGTGCCTGCAGATGCAGGGGAGTGACTCCTTCACTTCAAGGGAGATTCCTTCTGCTATCTTGATGCATACAAAGTCCTTAATGACAAATATTCACATGTAGCCAGTTGGTTCTTGAAGACAAAGTCTAGACGAATCTAAGGACCCACCCTCAGGAGAGCCCTTAAGTAACCAAAAAAGGGGGAAGGACTACTTCTTTGGTGACCCACCTATCAGGGGGGTCAAGGACGCTATTCTGGTGGACTGACCAGTCAGATGCTCCCAGGAGCCTCTGCCCATCTTACATTCAAGATGGCAGAATCAAATCAAATATTTCTTTATTCGGTTTTTCGATGAGCAAAACCATAAAAGCAGATGTATAAGAAAAGCATTTCAATTTCTAAATTTTGTTAAAAATAACTATGATTAAAAACAGCAGTTTAAAAAGAGTTGATCTAAAATTATTGAGAATTCATGCTATGTACAAGATGTCATTCAGGAATGCGGCTGTTAATATTTACACGTGCATACTAGTGATCCTATCACATAAAAATGCTTGATTTATTCCAAGTTAGGACGGAGTCGGATAATGCACTTCAAGAACTTAACCATGTGTTTTACTAACCGTTCCTCATCTAGAAACTAGGGAAAGCAGCGCGGGACGACACCTTCTGATACCCATAGATTTGAGTATCGGCATAAGCCATATCCTTCTGTGTTTACTGTAGAATTTACAAAATAAGATGGTGTGAATAGTTGCCTGAATGAAGCTATCATCACTTGGCAAGGCGGTAAAACAGTAGTCCAGTTATTTCTCGTTGGAAAGGTTACCAAGCGATGGAAAAAATTTAACCTAAACCGGATCAGAAGGTATCTCTCAAAGGTGGTACAATCATACAACGGAGCAAGCCCTTAATCTGTCATTAATGATAGGGAAATATGTCTCAGCAAAGGGGGGCAGGCTGTATATGGTCTACGTCGACCTGTCGGCGGCCTTTGATTGTGTTTCCCATTCAAAATTATGGTCTATCCTTACTGAGATGGGGATAGACCAGGCTCTCGTAACCTTCTTAAGAGACCTTTGTTCAAACGCCTCTGCTAGAGTGCGTTTTGGAGTGAACGGCGAACTAACTGATTCGTTTCCAGTGGAGCGTGGAGCGCTCCCTTTCTCTTCTCCCTCTATACAAATGGCCTTGAGGTCGAGATGTTGAGGGGGGGTCAGGACCTTCCTCGAGTAAAACACCGGCTGATTCCCGCTCTACTATATGCGGACGACGCCGTGATTCTCGCACGCACTCCGCGCGAATTACAGAAGGCACTAGACAGGTACGCAAGGTTTATGGGCAGTTTGGATCTGCGCATAAACGTAAAAAAGACCTACATTATGGTGACGGGGAGCAAGAAAAAAGGGGGAAAAGGTATATTCCTTGATAATGAAAGGATCGAAACAACCGCCCAATACCCATATCTTGGAATCATGATGGATGAAAGGTTAAACTGGAAACCAGCTATAGAAGCACGAAAGCATCAGTTGCTGAGAGCAACTGCTGCTCTCAAAAACTTCTCACAAAAACTAGGAAAGAGACCGCCAGTAGAACTGCTCCATATCTATAAAGCAAAATGTCAATCCACCGCACTTTATGGGGCAGGTCTTTGGGGACATAAAAACACTAAATCCCAACAGGTGGCACAGAATACCTTCCTAAGATTTTTGCTGGCAACCCCCAAATGTGCATCCATCTATGCCTGTCATATGGAACTAGGTGTCCCACACATAACGGATTTGGCAAAAATACAGCCGCTCTTGCTCTGGCGACGTATTTGGATTGCGACAAAAACACCCTATCTAAACAGATAGTAACAGACTGCATGTCACTGGACCATGTGGGAAAGATCGAGTGGCTTATGTATATAAAGAATTTCCGTACAGACTTAGGGCTCAGTAATTACTATTTCACACCTGAGCGAATTGGTGAAATAACTAGAAAAGAACTAAAAAAAAGGGCCTTGAGCCACGTGGAAAAGATGCGACTTTGCACAGTGGCAAGAAAAGTTTCAGTCCAACACTCCTTGGCAGTTATGACCACTTTAGAGATTGAGCCGTACTTGACGTATGTCCAGTCACAATTTGAGCGTTTCCTACTAACAAGGTTCAGAATGAATATTTTTCATAGACTGGTGGCCTTCCCGATAAAAAACAGTTGGGAAGAGTGTCTAACAGTGTGCCCATGTGATAAGGTATCGGAACAATCCACCATCCGCCATGTGTTGTTCTGCAAATTTTACTCTGAACATCGTAAACTTTGGCTAGTCCCTCTTCTAAGAAAAATGGGTGTAAGAAGATGTCGTCCTGCTATATTGCGCTTGCAATTTATAGAAACTGAACTAGTATGTAAATATATAGTGACTTTTTTAAAATGCATTTTTAAACATAGGGTAAATCTTTGATTAAAATCCACCTGTATATGTTAGAAAATGAGAGATATCACAAAAGATTAGGGGAAAGATTACCCTTTTCCTTTTTTTATGCTGCAAACCTAATAATTTGTTGAATGTGTACATTATGATATACTTGTTGAAATTCTTTTATGGTTTTTATCTAAAAAAAAATAATAACAAAAATAAAAAATCGAATAAAGAAAGATTTACTTACTTACTTACAATCATAAGTTAAATAAGGCTGAATTGTGAAAGTAGTTTGAATAGCCAGACTGTGTGTAGTGGATGGTTTGGTAATTTCTTTAGTCAATCGCAGTTCTTCAAGATGGTTTAAGCACTGCGTTTTGAAGGCCGTCCTTGATAGCTCCAGGATTAAGAGCGGGGTATGATAATATTTTTCCAGCCCCAGGTCATGCAAGAAACTTTTTATGTAGCATAACCATTCGATTTTGTGGGCGTTATCCAAAGCAATACAGTCTGAAAAAATCCTCTGTGAAAAGGTGGTTTTATATGAGGACCAAATATGGTGCCACAGAAGAAGAGGTTGTATTTTAACTACGTCCGCCAAGTGAGATAGACCCAATTCCATGTGACAAGAAAAGGTAACTGTGCTCCATGGTACGGCAAGGAGATACCTCAGGAAGTTATTTTCAACTGCTTGTAGGGCATCTGTGTTTACATACCCCCACACACCTGCCCCGTACATTGCTACTGCTAAACATTTGGCTTTATATATCTGTGAGAGCTCCAAAGAGGGCCTCTTTCCTAATTTACTAGAGAAGTTTACCAGAGCAGTAGTGGCTCTCATAAAAAGGAGTTTTCTGGACTCAATTGCCGGATTCCAGGTAATTTTATGATTAATGATAATTCGAGGTATGGGTATTTATCGGTGCTTGCTAATTTTTCGTTTTTCAGATAGATGTCTTTAGTTTTTTTCTTGGCGGACCCTGCTGTCATAATGAACCTTTTATTTGATGTTAATATTTAGTTCCAACTTTGCCATGAAGGAACTGTATCTGTTTAGCGCCTTCTGCAGTTCGAGGGGAGTACGGGCCAATATTACTGCGTCGTCGGCGTAGAGTAGAGCCGGGATAGGGCGGCTGTTTATTTTCGGAAGGTCTTGGCACCACTCGACCATGTCCCTCTCCAGACAATTGGTATAGAGAGTGAAGAGAAAGGGGGCCAGGACGCAACCTTGCCTTACCCCTCTCTTCACTCCGAACGACGCAGTTAACTCACCTTTCACCCCATACCTCACCCTTGCTGAGGCATTAGTGTATAGTTCTCGCAAGAAATTGACCATACTCAATTCCACTCCCATTTCTAATAAAACAGACCAGAGTTTAGCATGACTAACACAGTCGAAGGCGGCTAACAAATCTACGTACACCATGTACAGGACACCCGCCTTCGCACTGACATACTTGCCTAACAGCATTGTCAGGTTTAGGGCTTGTTCGGTGGTCTCTAAACCCTCACGAAACCCAAATTGGAGGTCAGAGAGAATCCTGCCATTGTCCGCCTACCGCTGGAGGTGTTCAAGGATGACTCGGCCCGCCACTTTACCTAAAGAACCCAGTAGTGAGATTGGACGATAGCAGGAGGGCTCCTGACGGTCCCCTTTTTAGGTCGAGCAGACCTACCCTCAATGCGTGAGCATTGAAGGTGTCTGCTTCAGACCTATTGTGGCCCGTATTTAGGAATGTGGACAGCTACCAGACGCGCGCTTTGACGAGGTCAGATTTCACCTCGGGAGCGAGCGTCTGATAGCTGCGCATGTGCGGTGCAAAGCCCTTGCTCACACACAGACACAGGCAGCCCCCACCCCTCTGCATGCACGCACGCACGCACACACACAGGCGCGTGCATGCACACGCAGGCATACGGCACACATACAGGCATACATACAGGCACGCTATCCCCTACCTCGCATTCTCTCTCAATCACACACAGTCACGCATGCGCACACACATTCCCTCGCGCACACACGCACACACGCGCGCACACACTCCCCCCCTCCCCCACCCCCCCCTCCAGGCATACACACAGGCACGCACGCACTTCACATCAGCCCTGGGCCCCACTCACCGACTGCGCTCTTCCGGCGGGGCTCCTCTCGCGCTCCGCTCCTCACGGCGCGGCGCGTCTCGTCTCCTCTTCTGAATCGGGGCTCCCTCAGGTCAGAGGAGCCCCGCAACAGGCGCCACACTCCTCCTTCTCCCCGGCCCCCTCCTGGGGACCCGGGCTACCCCGGACCGGCAGGGCACTCCATGCGCCGGCATGCCTGTTCACGGACCTCGGGAGGCGGGACTTCCGGTCGGCCGCAAGCGGAATGGCCGGCCGGCCAAGAGCTTCCGGGTCGCCGCGGGCAGCGCGGCGGCACCCTCCCTATCACTACAAGGGCAGGGTCTGTGCTATTATTGAACTATGAAGCAGCCCGTGGATTTATTTTTGGATTTCAAGCCTGCTAATTAAATTGCTGAAGCGTTGGGCATCCATTAACTCACGTAGTTATACTTTTTATTTACAATTCATAACTCTTCATATGAAAACGCTTTTTACATAATCTGTATTAGTTTTGAAGTATAATTATATATACGCCCCGCTTCCTCCCACAGTGCCTTAAAATAGGTTATAACAGGGGTCTTATCTTGTTATGCAGTGAAGTCACACAAATAAAACCTCTGGGGCCTATTTTTCTTACACTGTTCTTTGGCCTCTCAACTAATGTTGATGCAGATAACGTAGCTAATTTGTTTTAGCATATAAAACATTCATGGCTTAATTTTATTAATTCTGCTTCAAGGCAAGTTACCCTATCGTGGAGCAATGTGTGTCTACCGCTCTGGTTCTACATACCTTATTAAGCCTGCTTTCAGAGCAATGCCAGAAATTGCAATTTGTGAGTGGGTTAAGGATCTTCAAATAAGTAACAGTGTATGGGAAGACCTTTCAGTAAATATAGATTGGATGTTGCTGTCCATTCCTCCCTAGTCGCCACCCCCTCACCCTCACATCCCCTCACCCTCACATCCCCTCACCCTCACACCCCCTCACTCACACACTCACCCTCACCTTCCCTCTCACCCACCCTCACACACCCTTTCACCCTCACACACCCTCTCACCCTCACCCTCCCTCTCACCCACCCTCACCCACCCACCCTCACACCCCCTTACCCTCACCCCCTCACAGCCCCCTCACTCTCACACACCCTCACTCTCACACCCCTCACTCTCACTCTCCCACCCCCTCACTCTCACACCCCCTCACCCTCACACCCCCTCACCCTCACACGCCCTCACCCTCACCCTCACCCTCACACACCCTCACCCTCACCCACCGTCACACACCCTCACCCTCACACACCCTCACACACCCTCACCCTCACACCCCCTCACCCTCACACCCCCTCACCCTCACTCACCCTCACACACCCTCACCCCCTCACCCTCACCCCCTCACCCTCACACACATCCGCACACACCCTCTCAACCTCACACACATCCTCACACACCCTCTCACCCTCACACACCCGCACCCACCTCACCCTCACACACCCTCACCCTCACACACCCGCATCCTCACTCACCCTCACCCCCGTCACCCCTGTCACCCCCCTCACCCTCCCTCACCCTCACAACCCCACACCCTCACCACCCCATACCCTCACAACCCCACACCCTCCCCCTCACACCCTTGCACCCCTCACCCACACTCTCACACTCACACCCCCTCACCCTCACACCCCTCACCCCCACCCACCCTCACACACCCTCACCCTCACACATCCTCACCCTCACACACCCTCACCCTCACACACCCTCACTCACCCTCACCCCCCTCACCCTCACACACCCTCACCCCCTCTGACCCCCTCACCCTCACACACCCTCACCCCCTCTCACCCTCACACCCCCCTCACCCTCACACAACTTCACCCTCACACCCCCTCACCCCCCCCACCCTCACACACCCTCACCCTCACACACCCTCACACCCCCTCACTCACCCTCACACCCCCTCACCCCCTCTCACCCTCACACCCCCTCACTCAACCTCACACCCCCTCACCCCCTCTCACCCTCTCACCCCCTCACCCTCACACCCCCTCACCCTCACACACCCCCTCACCCCCTCTCACCTTCACACCCCCTCACTCCCCCTCACCCTCACACCCCCTCACCCTCACAAAATCACTATGTGCTACCACAGCATCACTGAACGCCACAGCATCACTCGTTTGCCATCACAACATCACTCAGCGCCACCACATCATCAATCGCTGCGACCATTCAACAACACCTGGTTCAAATATGCTCTCTCAATGTTTGAAGCTTTATTACAAATGTAACAAAAACATGTTAATATTTCACTTCTGTTCTTGGAATTTCGTCACAATAAAATACACTGAACATAATCTTCACAAAAGTTATTTACAAAACTTTAAGCTATTGCCATTATAAATTACAATAACTTTTATTTAATTATTAACTATTAAAAAAAAATTAAAAGCCATTGTTATTTGTAATATCAATACATGTAAGTCACGTAAATACAACACATATTGCATTACAAATGCTATAGGTGTCACATTTGCGAAAGTTATAACTATTGGCATTGTAAATGACAAAGCTATTAATTTAGTTATTTTCAAAAACAAAATATAAATAAAAAAATTGTCATTTACAATACCAATAGCTCAAACTTTCCTAATGCGAGACCTATTGCATTGCAAATGCTTGTTTAAAGATGGGTACTAGGATTGATTTGGACCATGACTCCAAAAGCCCTACCGCACATGATGCCTTGAGTACCCTGGTCAGGATCGGGGTCCACAGATCAAGATTTGATTTAAAAAAGTCTATTGGGACCCCGTCTGGGCCAGGGGCCTTCCTGCTCTTGCTAGCCTTTAAGGCCCGGTCAACTTCGTCAAGGGTAATATCGAGGACATGGGATAAGTGGAAGAAGGTTGGTCGAAAGAAATGATTTCTTGTCCTTTCAAATCATCTGAACCCCTCATAAATATCTTAGAGAAATACGCCACCAATGCCCTTTCGTCTATAGCCACTTCAATAGATGGAGAGTCTCTCTTTTCAGTTAAGAAGGGGGATTTAACCATGGACCAGAAAGCAGAGCTGATGGCAGACTCAAGTCGCCACATGGCAAAGCTCTGGCCACCTCTCAGTGGAGGAGCTAGACGGGAGGCTCCTCACTCCCCTGTCCTTTGTGTAGTTTCATGCCAAAGCAGAATCAAAGGGCTCTTGTACTGGGGCAAACTGGTCTATGCAAGGAGGGCACAGAATGTGGCATTCAAAGCAGTCTGTCTGTGCTCGGTGCACACTTCCCCTAGCCTAAGACATTTATTTCTAAAGGAGAGGTGACTACACCTCTCCTTTGCATGAAATCCTTTGTTCTGTCTTCCTCTGCTCAGCAGCAGGAGGACAGAGCAGTGTCTTGGGTCGGCAGCAGCACTGGCTTGCACGCAGACGCTGCAAGGTTATACAGGTGGACAAGAAGGATCCCACCAGTGAAACTAGCACCGTAATTAGTGTAGTGGCATGATTCCAACATGTTTGATACCAAACACAACCAGGTTCAGTGAAGCAATTATATAGGTGAACATATCGACTTTGCCAGTGTCTACCACATACCTTATAATGCCAGTCCCACACTTACAAAGTCAGAGAATAAGTTGTAGCAAGCCTCAGCCAGGCCCGCTAGTGCAAGGGGTTCGCCATTCTCTGCAGAAAAATCCTCAGACCAATAGGAAGAAGTTGGCACAGAAACTGGAATAGAAAAAGTAACGTTTATTAACACCTCATGAGGTGGTGCTACGGTTCAGACAGTACCCTTCAGTATTGCAAGAAGTAGCACCACAAGCTAAGAAAGCAAGGTTTATTTATACCCGCACAGGGGCTCAAAAGAAGGCGATACAAACACAAGAGCACAACTTATGTACATATAAGGTAATATCGAGAAGCACAATCGATCAGTGGGAGGAGCTAACAGTCTTGGGGCTGACAAACACATTCCTATCTGGAACTAATCACTAACAGATGTGGACCCTAACTGACATGAGCAAAGTGGGGAATGCTAAATATAACTTGTTGCCGGGCAGATTCCAAGCGCCGTTAACAGGAAGATAGGACAAAGCACATGGTCGGCACAAGGCAGCATGTAGCAAGTAAAATGGCTGCCATGAATACAAAATGGAGTCCACTAAATGGCAAGATAACGGCTAGAACTAAGATGTCTTCTGCTAATGCTTAATCTAATCGCTGTTAAATTACAACAGACGACCCTTTCAGCATTAGCTGAAGACATTTGCTTTTCTGAGATAATCTAAATATTCATCCTGTATATTTATACACATCATGTCAGCTACTTTCTTATCTAGTATTTGTTGTGTTTTCATTTCTACAGCATCCTTCCTGGTTGGTATGCAAGCAGTAATGCACATAGAACATCACATTGGGCCACAATGGATACACATACAACAGGTGAAAATCACTGCAATTACAATACAGAGAATAGTCAGAAATTTCCAACCCCAGGCAGAGACTAAAGCCCCAAACCATCCAGCAACAGACCAGGTGCCATTTTTAGTGTGAATGTCTGTAGCTATCTTATGCAGTTTAAAAATTGTGTCATATACTGAGGGTGAGTTATCAGGAATAAAAACACAACAACTACTACCGATAATTTTACATGCACCACCTCTATCGGCTAGCATCACATCTAAAACCATTCTGTTCTGGAGCGCTACAATTCTGGCAACTTGTAATTCTTCAGTGATGTTTCCAAGTGCTACAGCAGTCTGATTAGTAACAGCTTCCACAACTCTAGTTAACCGTCGCACTTTCCTGCTATTTAATGCAGCACCCACAAAAGAAAACAGACCCAAATTAAAATCAACATATTGCTGTAGACTAGTATCTGTCTGGTCTACTTCATCAGTACTTATTGTCCTTTTGTTTCGATTTAATGAAATATTCTTGAACAGTGTAAAATCTCGATGATATGAGGCAGGTGCCCGAAAAACAGGAGGTAACAAAAAAGATACATAACATACACCTGACCACCCAACTGGTAGTCGATGATATCCATGACTGCCACATACTAGATATGTGTTATGCGAAGCTAAGAAAGAACTATTATTTATTCCATCTATATTTAAAACTGTAATACAATCACTTACTCCAACTGAGATTCGCCCAATACTTTGTACACATAAATCTGCTTCAGTCTTTGTAACAGTAATCACAGATTGTTCACTTGTGGCAAAGTCTCTTGTGTGGGTAAAAACATATGGCGTAGAAATATTGTCCGATCGGTATTCCTCCCATTCCCATTTAGTTCCATTTGCTTGAGGATACCCATCTTTGTCCTGATAACACTCCTTATCCAAACGGAAAAGAAGTCCACCTACTGCAGGTTTTCTAGTTGCAAACAAAAAAGTGTACCAGGCTCAACAAGAGCCATTATGCGAGAAAGGAAGTGGGATAAAAGGCGTTCCTCCTTTCCTTTGATGCGCTGGAAGCATTCCACATACCCAACAGTTAGTAGTGTTCGTGGCATTATGGGTGTGATGCAACATCTGAACAAATATGTTATTAAGATAAGATTGACTGTGTTTCTGCTCATGATAAGGAAGAGTGAAATGCTGGTGTTCTTCTGGGACTGGAGTAGTAACCACAAAAAACTCATGAGCAGGAGCCATAATTTCAACAGACCAGGTGATTACTGCTATAATTGTCAAAACAGCAAAAATCCCTATAACACCTAAGACTTTCCTTTGTTTATTCATTTTAGCAACAAAATCAACACTTTCTAAAAGCAAAAACAAAAACAAAAAACCCCCAAAATAATCGTAGGAGCTCTTCTCCCGTGGGTAGACGTTGTTTTCTGAACCGAAGATCAAGACGGGTGTCACTACACTATGCAGGGCTGATCCCCCCCCCTTTTCATATCGGCACTCCATTTCCACTACCCAGGGCGGTTGCTCAACCTGTCTCTCTCACAAAACTGTAGATTCTTTCCTTGGTCTCAAGTTGTATCGTGATGCTCCAGGGATCATCTGGTCCGGGAAGAACTCCGCAGATTCGTCAGGTGATACAGCATGGCCTTTCTCCGTAGTCAGGATCTCTCGATGATCGGTCAGCACAGCAGGTTCCACCAAGGTCGACAATACCTTTCGACAATGAGTACTATGCACCCAGTATTTCTTGTTGGTGACTCGAACTGCTGTTCTCGTGGCAAGGAGCAAATGTTCCAGTCCACGCCACCTCGGCTCCCAGCTGCTTGGCCTCTCAAACGCTTTTACCATGACAAAATCGCCAGGTCGGAGTTCATGGCCTTCACCTGTAGATCTGTCGGGAAGTGCTTCTCGAACCTGTTGATGAATAGAAACCAAGCTATCAGTTAACTGTGCCAAATAGTCATTCATCAAGACACAAGGTACATCATACACAGAACTCGGTTTCGGAACTCCCCAAATGTTCATCGGTCTCCCAAATACAACCTCATAAGGAGTAAGACCTGTTCTGGAGTGTGGTACTGATCTAATGGACAACAATGCCAGTGGCAACACATCTGGCCAAGTCAAGGATGTAGAAGCTTGAATTTTTGCTATTTTCAGCTTCAGAGTAGCATTATACCTTTCCACCAATCCTGCCGATTATGGCTGGAACACTGCATGGAACTTCTGTTTAATTCCTAATCCCTTCAGGACATATTTGATAACTTCCCCAACAAAATGAGGTCCGTTATCATTCCATAGGAGTCTGCAAACACCAAACCTCGGGAAGAATTCCTTCAATAACACCTTTGCAGTAGTGATAGCAGTATTGTCCTTCGTGGGGTATGCCTCAATCCATTTGCTGAAGGCACAGACCACCACTAAGACATACTTCAAGTTGTTACAATGCTCAAGTTGGATATAATCCATTTGCAAGACTTTGAAAGGTGCAGTTGGTGTAGCAAAACCTCCAGCTGGAACTCGTGTCCCTTTTCCAGGATTATATTGTAAACAGATCAAACAGGACTGTACTACTCTCTTAGCTGTGCTAGCAATTTCTGGATGCTCCCAAACTTGCATAAGCAATCTCGTTATTGCTGAAGCTCCAACATGTGCTAGCCCATGTGCCATCTGAACCATAGGTTGTACAAAGTCTATAAGCAGCTTCCATCTATCCATCTACTTATTCCGCCAACAACCTTCATCATCCAACTCTCCTTCTCCAGACCATTGTTCACGTTCCTTTACAGAAGCAGATTTCTGTATCTCTCGTACTTCTTGCCTAGCATCATGCCAACGCTCAGCTTGTGACTTCACTACATACATAGAAGTAGTGCTTCTTTGCGTCACAGTCTCACGTGCCACGTGATCTGCAAAGGCATTACCTTGTCCAATCTTATCTGTCACTTTCTTGTGCGCACTACACTTCACAATAGCTATTTTCTTCGGGTATGTCAATGCAATCAAAAGATTATGTACTAAGTCTCCGTGCATTATTTGCATCCCGTGAGATGTAAGAAAGCCTCTTTCTTTCCAGAGCAGGCCAAAGTCATGCGCCACTCCGAAAGCATAGCGGCTATCTGTATAAATATTCACACATAAACCAGTACTAAGCTCACATGCTCGTGTCAAGGCAATCAATTCAGCTGCTTGAGCCGATTTCTGTGGTATGCAAGCTGTCTCCACTATTGTTTCAAGCGTGGGGATTGCATATGCGGCTGAGGTCGTGCCATCTGGAAATTTCTAACAAGACCCGTGAACCCACAATTCACCATCCACATCCGGACGGGGCGTATCTTGCAGATCAATGCAACCCTTTGTCTGTTCCTCAGTCAAGAATATACAATCATGTGTTTCTTGCGACTGAGGCTGAGTCGCCGGATACGGCAACAAAGTAGCTGGGTTTAAAGTTGCACATCTCTTCAATGTATTGTGAGGAGCTAGCAATGTCAGTTCATATCCTGTTAGATGAGCACGAGTTAAGTGCTGCTTCTTTGTTTAATTTAAAAGGGCATCAACCGCATGGGGTACCAACACTAACAGCTTATGTGACAAAACTATTCCCTCACTCTGTCGTATTGACACAGCCGTTACCGCAACTGAGCGAAAACACCCAGGCAATGCTCGGGCAACAGGATCAAGAACTGCTGAAAAACAAGCACAGGGACGTTGCTTATCACCATGTAACTGGACTAAAACTGACAATGCACATCCATCTTTCTCATGCACGTAAAGTGTAAAAGGCTTCGTGTAATCTGGTGTACCTAACACTGGTGCTGAACAAAGGGATTGTCATAACTGTCGAAAGGCAGTTTCACATTCATCTGTCCATGGAAGGGGTATTGGAGTGTCTTTTGTCAAAAGTGCTAACAAAGGCTTAACAATATATGAAAACCCCAAAATCCATTGCCTGCAAAAAGAAGTAAGACCAAGAAATGCACGCACTTCTTTCGGTGTAGTAGGTACTGGAGTATCTAAAATTGCTTGTATATGATCTGATGTCAAAGCACGTCCCTCCTTAGACAAAAGGTGACCTAAGTAGGTTACCTTTGGTCTACAATATTGTAATTTCTTTCGTGACACTTTATGATGATGTGAAGCAAGAAAAGAAAGCAAAGACAGAGTGCATGTTTAAAATTGCTCTGGGGTATCGGCTGCCAACAAGATGTCATCTACATATTTTATGAGAGCCACACCTTTAGGCAAAACAAAGGAATCAAGTTGTCTTTTCAATGCTTGACTGTAAATATTCGGACTCTCGGTATAACCTTGAGGAATTCTACAAAATCTATACGATCGATTATTCAAAGTGCAACTGAACAAATATCGGCTATCAAGATGAATAGGGATCGAAAAGAAAGCATTCTTCAAGTCTATAACAGAGAACGTGGTTGCAGTCGGGGGAACCAAAGTAAGAAGTGTCGTAATGTCGGAAACAACAGGGTACTGTGGTACAACAATCTTGTTTACCTCTCTCAGGTCTATGATAAACCTATAAACCCTAGTGTCAGTATCTTTTTTCAAAATCGGAAGAAACGGGCTGTTACAAACATTAAATGAGACTTCCTCAACAACCCCAAATTGAATGAGATCTTGTATAATTCGTATGAGTGCTTCTTCACCCTCCTGTGAAATCCTATATTGAGGCAAACGTGGCAACACAGCCCCCTCCTTAACACTAATATGTACCGGTGGGATAACCATTTGACCCTCATCAGTATCTGAGGTAGCCCACAAAGTTTTAGGGAGTGAGGCCAATGCAATATCCTCTTTAACAAGACAAGCTCTTTCAGTCACGTGATGATTATCATTCAAAATAACACGCAATCCTTCAGGATAATATCGTATTGTGGCTCTGAAATACTTGAGCATATCGAGACCCACAATTTTCTCTTGTGTTTGGAGAAAGCAAAAACGAACATGGAGCACAAAATTTATCAACATTGAATGCAAGTGGTTGTGACAATGGGCTAAGGGAAGGTGTTCCATCGAAACCTATCGAAGTTATACTTACGCCAGACAGGGGAGCCCTTGGAACCAATTGTTTAGACAAAGCGCTACGGCTAGCTCCTGTATCAACCAGAAACCGATCAGTAGAACCCAAAACATGTGCTGTAACATAGGGACCCGTCTGATCTACTGGAACTTCAACTGATGCCTTACTCCATCCTAGGCATTCCTATGCATGAACAGAATCGTAAGGGTCAGGTTGAACATAATCAGACATTTGATACTGATTTAGTCTGTCAAAGGTATTAAACCCATCCTGTGTTTGCACATTAGTATCAAATCGAGCACGATCATTTGCATTTCCCCTAGGGCCTAAATAACCTGAACGATTTCTCATTTTTCCCCGCCCTCGTAAATTCTGTTGGGCACATAACACAGGGCAATCGGCCATCCAATGGCCACATTTCTTACAATATGCACATTGATTAATAAACAGATTTGCACAAGTATAGGGGGATTAAAAGATCCACGTCTGCCTCTATCATAGCCTCTAGAGGGCGGACCATAAACTTGGGCTAACATAACCTTCGTTTTCAAATCTTTAGATTTCTTTTCTTCGTTACCTTTCGCTTCTAAATATTGACACTCATAATATTGAGCCATCGTTAAAACAGATGCTGGAGAAGATGTAGTCCAAGAACTTTCACTGGCTTTTAAACGGCTAGCTATCCCTGGTAACAGATTCGTAACATATTTGTCGACAGAAAGATGTCTGCCTGTATCATCCGTCAAAGACTGACCACTAAAATCGTGAAAAGCTTCTTCAAAGCGTGTAAAGAAATCAGAAACCGATTCGTCTACTTTTTGTTTACACAATGCTAAAACAGTCCAATCTATCTTTTTAGGGGGGTTAACTGTTTTTAGCTTAGTTAATATAGCTGCAGGAAGATCTAATATTAACTTATGTGGCTTTTGAGTGGGCTCCCTCTCCACATCCAATTGTTCTAGATCCTTGTATTCCGCGCCAAAAGTAGTACGATCATTAATTTTACGGACGGTCCTCCACATATCTGGTGGTAATATTAATCCGAAACATAAATCAATATCGCACAAAGTCATGGTACAAGAATTTATAGTGCCTTGGCTTCAACTTCCTCATAGTAAGCGGCTGGATTGTTACGTGGATTGGGTGATGATGCTTTAAGCGCCATTACATCCGCCCTATTCCAAGGAGTAAACACCCAATTATAAATAAAATAAACTTTAGCATCAACAGAATTTTTATCATCACTGTCACCCGCTCCTTTAGGAGGAACATACAAGGGTGCGGCTTCCCGCATAGGCTTCATATCGACTGTCATTGTCTTATCTGTTTTGAAGATAGAAGTCTGCGACTCTCTGGCCTGAGATTTCTGCGCGGCTGCGTCTGAAAGCTTTTTCTTCTCCTTCAAGTGAGCCACATCAGTTCGGAATTTAACCAACCGTCTAATCGTATCAGCCACCTGAGAGAAAATAAAAAGACCATCACGCATGTTTTTACAATCAGCTGCTACATCATCAGGTTCTAAAGCTGGAGAGAATCTCCGAAATAATTCAACAACTTCTGAAGCAAACGTCTCAGTGAAATATTTCTGCTCTTTCTCCGACCATCCCTGCTAAAAGATCGGAAGCAGAATCAGTGCTACGTAATGCTTTACGAGCAGCCTGTCTGATATCGGCCGCACGATGAGTAGTCAGCATAGAACGAGTGTCCCGCGCCTTTCGTTGATCCGCATCAGAACCCTCATCGCCTTCGGACGGAGTGGACGGAAAGGCATACGGAGGTGGAGGTCGATCTAATAACAAAAAATCATCTTGTGATTTATTAAGGACAGGATAGAGAGGTTGTCGGACAGGGTATTGGCCAGATACCTGCAATCTGTGTTCTTTCTCCTCTCTTTCTTTCAACTCTTTCACTTCTTTCTTTCTCAACTCCAACGCTTTCTCATACACATTCTTTCGCTGCTCTTTCTCAATCAATGCTTGCTCACGCTTCGCTCGTTCACACACTTCTTTTTCCCACATACGCACACATTCAAACATATCACGTCTAGACTTCCACTCAAACATACATTGCTCCACATACTCAATCCTTCTTATATCAAATGACCCATGGATAGGACAACGTAATTCAGGATCCTTACGAGTGTATTAATGCCATAACGTGCTGTACATTATGGGAGAAAGACCAAATTTTACATACATATCCCTATTAGGCGTCCCCTCTGGGGGAGCCGGTTGCGATTCCTCGAGCCTCAGTCTGGTACCATTACAAAAGCAACACATCCTTCGAAGTGCGCTAAAACAGGCATGCCAAAAATAATGCAAATTATGCAGTATTATACACAAAGTAGCACTTAAAGTACTTTTAGTACGTTGCGCCGTTCAAATTCGACTCATTGAAGAAAAATCTCCACATTGCCTGCCTATTTGAGTTGCAACACATATATCTACCAAATACAAAATACAAAATACAAATTAGACTGGTCTTTTCCAAATACAAATATGCCACAGTAAGTGTTCCTAAAACTACCTTACCATACAAGGGCATCCAAAACCCATAGTACGTGCCGCAAAACGGCTCTTACCAATCATAGGGTGTCCAGATTCCAACTGCCAAGTTCTAAATTCGACCAAACGGCCACTGCACAGCGAATAGACAGAAGAGATCTTAGTCGAGGACTGGCGCCACCTGGATGGTCAGATCAGAAAGAAGGGAAAAACACACCTTGGATGCCAAGACTCGGGTCTCTTCTGGCAGTGATCATGTCCGCAGCGAGATTCCAAACCTTCGTCACAACCAATCCTTCGGGCATCCGAGTCGCCGATGAGCCCCACGTGTCGGGTGCCAATTTGTCGTACCAAGCCTCAGCCAGACCCGCTAGTGCAAGGGGTTCGCTCTTCTCTGCACAAAAGTCCTCAGACCAATAAGAAGAAGTTGGCACAGAAACTGGAATAGAAAAAGTAACGTTTATTACACCTCATGAGGTGGTGCTACAGTTCAGACAGTACCCTTCGGTATTGCAAGAAGTAGCACCACGAGCTAAGAAAGCAAGGTTTATTTATACCCGCACATGGGCTCAAAAGAAGGCGGTACAAACACAAGAGCACAACTTATGTACATATAAGGTAATATCGAGAAGCACAATCGATCAGTGAGAGGAGCTAACAGTCTTGGGGGCTGACAAACACATTCCTATCTGGAACTAATCACTAACAGATGTGGACCCTAACGGACATGAGCAAAGTGGGGGATGCTAAATATAACTTGTTGCCGGGCAGATTCCAAGCGCCGTGAACAGGAAGATAGGACAAAGCACTTGGTCGGCACGAGGCAGCATGTAGCAAGTAAAATGGCTCCCATAAATACAAAATGGGGTCCACTAAATGGCAAGATAACGGCTAGAACTAAGATGTATTCTGCTAATGCTTAATCTAATCGCTGTTAAATTACAACAAATAGACTCTGGGGTTTATAAGTGTGCCTCGGCTCATGCAGGGTCGCTCTTCTCTGCACAAAAGTCCTCAGACCAATAGGAAGAAGTTGGCACAGAAACTGGAATAGAAAAAGTAACGTTTATTACACCTCATGAGGTGGTGCTACGGTTCAGACAGTACCCTTCGGTATTGCAAGAAGTAGCACCACGAGCTAAGTAAGCAAGGTTTATTTATACCCGCACAGGGGCTCAAAAGAAGGCGGTACAAACACAAGAGCACAACTTATGTATGTATAAGGTAATATCGAGAAGCACAATCCATCAGTGGGAGGAGCTAACAGTCTTGGGGGCTGACAAACACATTCCTATCTGGAACGAATCACTAACAGATGTGGACCCTTACGGACATGAGCAAAGTGGGGGATGCTAAATATAACTTGTTGCCGGGCAGATTCCAAGCGCCGTGAACAGGAAGATAGGACAAAGCACTCGGTCGGCACGAGGCAGCATGTAGCAAGTAAAATGGCTGCCATAAATACAAAATGGGGTCCACTAAATGACAAGATAACGGCTAGAACTAAGATGTATTCTGCTAATGCTTAATCCAATCGCTGTTAAATTACAACAAATAGACTCTGGGGTTTATAAGTGTGCCTCGGCTCATGCAGGGTCGCTCTTCTCTGCACAAAAGTCCTCAGACCAATAGGAAGAAGTTGGCACAGAAACTGGAATAGAAAAAGTAATGTTTATTACACCTCATGAGGTGGTGCTACGGTTCAGACAGTACCCTTCGGTATTGCAAGAAGTAGCACCACGAGCTAAGTAAGCAAGGTTTATTTATACCCGCACAGGGGCTCAAAAGAAGGCGGTACAAACACAAGAGCACAACTTATGTATGAATAAGGTAATATCGAGAAGCACAATCCATCAGTGGGAGGAGCTAACAGTCTTGGGGGCTGACAAACACATTCCTATCTGGAACGAATCACTAACAGATGTGGACCCTTACGGACATGAGCAAAGTGGGGGATGCTAAATAGAACTTGTTGCCGGGCAGATTCCAAGCGCCGTGAACAGGAAGATAGGACAAAGCACTTGGTCGGCACGAGGCAGCATGTAGCAAGTAAATTGGCTGCCATGAATACAAAATGGAGTCCACTAAATGGCAAGATAACGGCTAGAACTAAGATGTCTTCTGCTAATGCTTAATCTAATCGCTGTTAAATTACAACAGACGACCCTTTCAGCATTAGCTGAAGACATTTGCTTTTCTGAGATAATCTAAATATTCATCCTGTATATTTATACACATCATGTCAGCTACTTTCTTACCAAGTATTTGTTGTGCTTTCATTTCTACAGCATCCTTCCTGGTTGGTATGCAAGCAGTAATGCACATAGAACATAGCATTGGGCCACAATGGATACACATACAACAGGTGAAAATCACTGCAATTACAATACAGAGAATAGTCAGAAATTTCGAACCCCAGGCAGAGACTAAAGCCCCAAACCATCCAGCAACAGACCAGGTGCCATTCTTAGTGTGAATGTCTGTAGCTATCTTATGCAGTTTAAAAATTGCGTCATATACTGAGGGTGAATTATCAGGAATAAAAACACAACAACTACTACCGATAATTTTACATGCACCACTTCTATCGGCTAGCATCACATCTAAAACCATTGTGTTCTGGAGCGCTACAATTCTGGCAACTTGTAATTCTTCAGTGATGTTTCCAAGTGCTACAGCAGTCTGATTAGTAACAGCTTCCAAAACTCTAGTTAACCGTCGCACTTTCCTGCTATTTAATGCAGCACCCACAAAAGAAAACAGACCCAAATTAAAATCAACATATTGCTGTAGACTAGTATCTGTCTGGTCTACTTCATCAGTACTTATTGTCCTTTTGTTTCGATTTAATGAAATATTCTTGAACAGTGTAAAATCTCGATGATATGATGCAGGTGCCCGAAAAACTGGAGGTAACAAAAAAGATACATAACATACACCTGACCACCCAACTGGTAGTCGATGATATCCATGACTGCCACATACTAGATATGTGTTATGCGAAGCTAAGAAAGAACTATTATTTATTCCATCTATATTTAAAACTGTAATACAATCACTTACTCCAACTGAGATTCGCCCAATACTTTGTACACATAAATCTGCTTCAGTCTTTGTAACAGTAATCACAGATTGTTCACTTGCGGCAAAGTCTCTTGTGTGGGTAAAAACATATGGCGTAGAAATATTGTCCGATCGGTATTCCTCCTATTCCCATTTAGTTCCATTTGCTTGAGGATACCCATCTTTGTCCTGATAACACTCCTTATCCAAAAGGAAAAGAAGTCCACCTACTGCAGGTTTTCTAGTTGCAAACAAAAAAGTGTACCAGGCTCAACAAGAGCCATTATGCGAGAAAGGAAGTGGGATAAAAGGCGTTCCTCCTTTCCTTTGATGCGCTGGAAGCATTCCACATACCCAACAGTTAGTAGTGTTCGTGGCATTATGGGTGTGATGCAACATCTGAACAAATATGTTATTAAGATAAGATTGACGGTGTTTCTGCTCATGATAAGGAAGAGTGAAATGCTGGTGTTCTTCTGGGACTGGAGTAGTAACCACAAAAAACTCATGAGCAGGAGCCATCATTTCAACAGACCAGGTGATTACTGCTATAATTGTCAAAACAGCAAAAATCCCTATAACACCTAAGACTTTCCTTTGTTTATTCATTTTAGCAACAAAATCAACACTTTCTAAAAGCAAAAACAAAAACAAAAAACCCCCAAAATAATCGTAGGAGCTCTTCTCCCGTGGGTAGACGTTGTTTTCTTCACCGAAGATCAAGACGGGTGTAACTACACTATGCAGGGCTGATCCCCCCCCTTTTCATATCGGCACTCCATTTCCACTACCCAGGGCGGTTGCTCAACCTGTCTCTCTCACAAAACTGTAGATTCTTTCCTTGGTCTCAAGTTGTATCGTGATGCTCCAGGGATCATCTGGTCCGGGAAGAACTCCGCAGATTCGTCAGGTGATACAGCATGGCCTTTCTCCGTAGTCAGGATCTCTCGATGATCGGTCAGCACAGCAGGTTCCACCAAGGTCGACAATACCTTTCGACAATGAATACTATGCACCCAGTATTTCTTGTTGGTGACTCGAACTGCTGTTCTCGTGGCAAGGAGCAAATGTTCCGGTCCACGCCACCTCGGCTCCTAGCTGCTTGGCCTCTCAAACGCTTTTACCATGACAAAATCGCCAGGTCGGAGTTCATGGCCTTCACCTGTAGATCTGTCGGGAAGTGCTTCTCGAACCTGTTGATGAATAGAAACCAAGCTATCAGTTAACTGTGCCAAATAGTCATTCATCAAGACACAAGGTACATCATACACAGAACTCGGTTTCGGAACTCCCCAAATGTTCATCGGTCTCCCAAATACAACCTCATAAGGAGTAAGACCTGTTCTGGAGTGTGGTACTGATCTGATGGACAACAATGCCAGTGGCAACACATCTGGCCAAGTCAAGGATGTAGAAGCTTGAATTTTTGCTATTTTCAGCTTCAGAGTAGCATTATACCTTTCCACCAATCCTGCCGATTATGGCTGGAACACTGCATGGAACTTCTGTTTAATTCCTAATCCCTTCAGGACATATTTGATAACTTCCCCAACAAAATGAGGTCCGTTATCATTCCATAGGAGTCTGCAAACACCAAACCTCGGGAAGAATTCCTTCAATAACACCTTTGCAGTAGTGATAGCAGTATTGTCCTTCGTGGGGTACGCCTCAATCCATTTGCTGAAGGCACAGACCACCACTAAGACATACTTCAAGTTGTTACAATGCTCAAGTTGGATATAATCCATTTGCAAGACTTTGAAAGGTGGAGTTGGTGTAGCAAAACCTCCAGCTGGAACTCGTGTCCCTTTTCCAGGATTATATTGTAAACAGATCAAACAGGACTGTACTACACTCTTAGCTGTGCTAGCAATTTCTGGATGCTCCCAAACTTGCGTAAGCCATCTCGTTATTGCTGAAGCTCCAACATGTGCTAGCCCATGTGCCATCTGAACCATAGGTTGTACAAAGTCTATAAGCAGCTTCCATCTATCCATCTATTTATTCCGCCAACAACCTTCATCATCCAACTCTCCTTCTCCAGACCATTGTTCACGTTCCTTTACAGAAGCAGATTTCTGTATCTCTCGTACTTCTTGCCTAGCATCATGCCCACGCTCAGCTTGTGACTTCACTACATACATAGAAGTAGTGCTTCTTTGCGTCACAGTCTCACGTGCCACGTGATCTGCAAAGGCATTACCTTGTCCAATCCTATCTGTCACTTTCTTGTGCGCACTACACTTCACAATAGCTATTTTCTTCGGGTATGTCAATGCAATCAAAAGATTATGTACTAAGTCTCCGTGCATTATTTGCATCCCGTGAGATGTAAGAAAGCCTCTTTCTTTCCAGAGCAGGCCAAAGTCATGCGCCACTCCGAAAGCATAGCGGCTATCTGTATAAATATTCACACATAAACCAGTACTAAGCTCACATGCTCGTGTCAAGGCAATCAATTCAGCTGCTTGAGCCGATTTCTGTGGTATGCAAGCTGTCTCCACTATTGTTTCAAGCGTGGGGATTGCATATGCGGCTGAGGTCGTGCCATCTGGAAATTTCTAACAAGACCCGTGAACCCACAATTCACCATCCACATCCGGACGGGTCGTATCTTCAAGATCAATGCGACCCTTTGTCTGTTCCTCAGTCAAGAATATACAATCATGTGTTTCTTGCGACTGAGGCTGAGTCGCCGGATACGGCAACAAAGTAGCTGGGTTTAAAGTTGCACATCTCTTCAATGTATTGTGAGGAGCTAGCAATGTCAGTTCATATCCTGTTAGACGAGCACGAGTTAAGTGCTGCTTCTTTGTTTGATTTAAAAGGGCATCAACCGCATGGGGTACCAACACTAACAGCTTATGTGACAAAACTATTCCCTCACTCTGTCGTATTGACACAGCCGTTACCGCAACTGAGCGAAAACACCCAGGCAATGCTCGGGCAACAGGATCAAGAACTGCTGAAAAACAAGCACAGGGACGTTGCTTATCACCATGTAACTGGACTAAAACTGACAATGCACATCCATCTTTCTCATGCACGTAAAGTGTAAAAGGCTTCGTGTAATCTGGTGTACCTAACACTGGTGCTGAACAAAGGGATTGTCGTAACTGTCGAAAGGCAGTTTCACATTCATCTGTCCATGGAAGGGGTATTGGAGTGTCTTTTGTCAAAAGTGGTAACAAAGGCTTAACAATATATGAAAACCCCAAAATCCATTGCCTGCAAAAAGAAGTAAGACCAAGAAATGCACGCACTTCTTTCGGTGTAGTAGGTACTGGAGTATCTAAAATTGCTTGTATATGATCTGATGTCAAAGCACGTCCCTCCTTAGACAAAAGGTGACCTAAGTAGGTTACCTTTGGTCTACAATATTGTAATTTCTTTCGTGACACTTTATGATGATGTGAAGCAAGAAAAGAAAGCAAAGACAGAGTGCATGTTTCAAATTGCTCTGGGGTATCGGCTGCCAACAAGATGTCATCGACATATTTTATGAGAGCCACACCTTCAGGCAAAACAAAGGAATCAAGTTGTCTTTTCAATGCTTGACTGTAAATACTCGGACTCTCGGTATAACCTTGAGGAATTCTACAAAATCTATACGATCGATTATTCAAAGTGCAACTGAACAAATATCGGCTATCAAGATGAATAGGGATCGAAAAGAAAGCATTCTTCAAGTCTATAACAGAGAACGTGGTTGCAGTCGGGGGAACCAAAGTAAGAAGTGTCGTAATGTAAGAAACAACAGGGTACTGTGGTACAACAATCTTGTTTACCTCTCTCAGGTCTATGATAAACCTATAAACCCTAGTGTCAGTATCTTTTTTCATAATCGGAAGAAACGGGCTGTTACAAACATTAAATGGGACTTCCTCAACAACCCCAAATTGAATGAGATCATGTACAATTCGTATGAGTGCTTCTTCACCCTCCTGTGAAATCCTATATTGAGGCAAACGTGGCAACACAGCCCCCTCCTTAACACTAATATGTACCGGTGGGATAACCATTTGACCCTCATCAGTATCTGAGGTAGCCCACAAAGTTTTAGGGAGTGAGGCCAATGCAATATCCTCTTTAACAAGACAAGCTCTTTCAGTCATGTGATGATTATCATTCAAAATAACATGCAATCCTTCAGGAGAACATCGTATTGTGGCTCTGAAATACTTGAGCATAGCGAGACCCACAATTTTCTCTTGTGTTTGGAGAAAGCAAAAACGAACATGGAGCACAAAATTTATCAACATGGAATGCAAGTGGTTGTGACAATGGGCTAAGGGAAGGTGTTCCATCGAAACCTATCGAAGTTATACTTACGCCAGACAGGGGAGCCCTTGGAACCAATTGTTTAGACAAAGCGCTACGGCTAGCTCCTGTATCAACCAGAAACCGATCAGTAGAACCCAAAACATGTGCTGTAACATAGGGACCCGTCTGATCTACTGGAACTTCAACTGATTCCTTACTCCATCCTAGGCATTCCTATGCATGAACAGAATCGTAAGGGTCAGGCTGAACATAATCAGACATTTGATACTGATTTAGTCTGTCAAAGGTATTAAACCCATCCTGTATTTGCACATTAGTATCAAATCGAGCACGATCATTTGCATTTCCCCTAGGGCCTGAATAACCTGAACGATTTCTCATTTTTCCCCGCCCTCGTAAATTCTGTTGGGCACATAACACAGGGCAATCGGCCATCCAATGGCCACATTTCTTACAATATGCACATTGATTAATAAACAGATTCGCACGAGTATAGGGGGATTAAAAGATCCACGTCTGCCTCTATCATAGCCTCTAGAGGGCGGACCATAAACTTGGGCTAACATAACTGTTAGAAATGGGATCCCTGGCTGGCCAGGGCTTGCGCCAAAGTCAGTCAGAGATCACCACTCCCAAGTCAGGGCAAGGGAGTTACACACCAAGATAACCCCTACTCACCCTCTAGGTAACGTGGCGCGAGCAGCAAGGCTAAACTTGGAGGCGATATGAGTTAAGTATTTGCGCACGCACCCCAGCAACAACACCCAAGGCCCACCACAAAGGAAACTCCACACAAGGTTATATATAAAAATAGCCTTTGTATTACCAAAACACATTAGATAAAACACACACTTTACATTGTGCCAGGGGCACGGGCAGAATTTACAGGGGATATGTACAAGACAGGGCCACCTGGACCACTGTCAGGAATCAGCACTTTTAGAACTTAGAATACAATACTTGTAGACCTAGAACTTAGAACATAGAGCCTAATGGACAGTACCTCCCGACCTGGTTGCAGGGATAATGCGAGTGACCTCCTTAGTAAACTTGAGCGTGCGGCCCAGCGAAGCGACACGACTCAGGGGAGAGTGGTGCGGCTCGAGGCTTGAGCGGGCCACCGGCAAGGTACAAGCGTTTCTCTGGGGCGACCAATGTGTGCGGCTCAGAACAGGAGGGGAAGGCAGGATGCCGGCGACCCAGCGAAGCGGCGCGGCTCAGGGGAGAGCGGTGCTGCTCGAGGCTTGGACGGGCTGCCGTGCATGAGCTGCCGAGGGGAATGAGCGAGGCACATTTCAGCGAGGCCCCAGGGGCCCAAGAGAGATCAGACAAGTCCCAGCAATTTGTCAGGGCAGGCACAATAGAGTCCACTGGTCCTGGGACTCTGGTCAGGGGGCGAGCTCAGTATCAAGCCCTTGGAATATGACTTAGAACATAACAGACAATCACTGTAGCACAAAACAAGTAACTACTGGTAATCAGGTAAGTACTCCCTACGCAATCCTAACCACCTTAGGAACAGGTCACGCAGGGAACCAGGACCTCACTAGCACCACCTGTACTAGCAAGAACAACCAACTAAATATCACCATACATTTAGGGGTATAGACCTGGGGACAAAACACATGATGTATCAACAACACATTCAGCGGTGTAAGGAACACATGACGCATTAACACACGTTCAGCGGTGTAAGGAGCAAGGCACATGATGCATCAACAACATATTCAGCGGTGCAGGACAACACAATAGAGCAAAAATCACATTAGCCACCACCTGTGGCAGTCCCTAGGCCAACTGGCCTCTCTAGGGCTAGGACGCCCTGTGTCCAAAGTCAGGGTCCTAAACGTGGCAGTTGCCCACAAAGTGCTGGGCAACTGTGGAGCAATGCTGGTGGGGACAACGTTGGAGCCTCTCAAGCTCTGAACAATTACACTGTCCCCCTGAGCCTCTCAGGGCTCTAAACAATTGTGGCACCAACGTTGGAGTCCCCCCTCTGGGGACTCGAAATGAATAAATGCCCCCTTGAGCCTCTCTGGGCTCGTGAAACACAGATGCAGCCTCACTGGGCTGTGGGGGTCCCTCACGGGGGACCCGGAACACTGGGAGTGCCTCAAGCCTCTCTTAGGCTGGAGCACAAATGCAGGCATGTTGGAGTCCCCCTCCTGGGGACTCGAAGCACAAGGAAATGCCCCCTTTGTCCTCTTAGGGCTTTAAAAACCAACTGGCTGCCTAGAGCCTCGCAGGCTCTCAATAATCACAGGCGCGAGGTCGCGCTGTTTGGGGGGGGGGGCGGACACCGACAATGTGTCCCGGCGCCCCTCCCTCTGACACTGCCACACTCACCGGGACTCTGGTGGGCGCGGGCTCCTCTGCTGTGTCTCCCAAGGACACTCCTAGGCTTCCCCAGACCGGGGGAAGCAGAAGGGAGACTCGCCGGTCCTGCCCTCGTCCGGGCGTCTTGTGCCTGTCTTCCGGGTCGCGGCTGCAGCCAATAGCAGCGCGGCCCTGGGAGACTGGAGGCGGGACTTCCGGGTCGCCGTAGGCAGCGCGGCGGCCCGGCCGGGTCTCTCGGGCTGCGGCGGCGATTTCCACGGGGCAATGCCGGGTGGGCACCGGCTTCAATTACCATAAAGCGTGGTGGGCACGCGCTCGAAAGGCGGCAATGTCCCTGGCAGGGTGGGCACCTGCCAGAGGACTCGAAAAGCGGCAAGGAGCGGGGCAAACGCCGGGTGGGCACCGGCTTCAAAACAACAATAAAGCGAGGTGGGCACTCGCTCGGCAAAAACAGCGGCAACCTCTGGGCCAATGCCTGGTGGGCACCGGCTTCCAAGAATACAGCGCTCCCAAGTGCTCTAACAGCTGATCAAGCGCTCCCAAGCGCTATAGGTAAAAATCCAGCGCTTCCAGGCGCTATAAGGGCAAGACACAGCGCTCCACAGCGCTAGGGCAAAGAACAAGCGCTCCCAGGCGCTTTAGGGCATTCCACAGTCCAGCAAAAGTCCATTAGGAGTCCAGGGGCTGGGCAGGGCCCAGGGAGGCAAGCCTTCCCCCGGGCCCCAGCAGCAGCATGCCCCTGGTCAGATTCAAGTTGGGAACAAGAACATTTTCATGGGGTCACAGCCCCTCTTTTATACACCTTTCTCTTTTGTCTGTAGGTGCAGGGTGGGGGCAGAACCAGTCGCAGCTGGTCTGTGAGCACTGTTGATGGCTCAACCACCCCTTTCATTCATCAGGCAGGCTAGGGTCATCAGTCGCACCACAGGGGGCGGAGCCAGCATTGTGTGGGGAAAAGCCCAGCCCATTCAGGACACAGGTACACTCCTCCCCAGCCATCAGCATGCTAATCTCTCCATTCACCACCGGGGCAGACCCACACAGACTCCTGGAGCCTGGCATCCCAGCCAGCTCCAGCCAATCACACGCCAGCACCTTCACAGCACATACACAGCCATGTCTAGAAGTAGCACTTCCGCACAAGACACAACCATGCCACATACATCGTTGCGAAGCCTTCACTCTCACGAGTTCGCACATATCAAACTCGACCATGCACACCTCACGCATCAGGAACTACCTGGGACACAGACATTCCCCATGCATTCCTATGGGAGAGCAGGCCAATTTCACACACGCACTCAGGGAGCGCACGCACTTTACACTGCGCCACAGTGTCAAAGTGCCCAAAGACCAGAAATCACTAGGCAAAAAGTTCAGGGGTGAACCTGCCAGAAGGGCCAAGTCCAACACAACCCCCTTCCAGCCAAAACGCAGGGGAGAACAATCACCACCGTGATGGACTTCCCTGCTTGGGGCGATAGAACACGGACGCGGGCCCGCACTGCAGGGACACCCTCCGGTTCTTCGCCACGTCTATCCATAAGACAAGCACATACTTAAAAAAAAAACAGGCCCAACTAGGCTACCCCACTGGTACTCCTTAGTTGTCCACAGCTAGGACCAGGCCCTAGGCCACCCAGATAGCACTGGTCCCTACCAATCCACAGAGTGGGGGGGTGGTAACCCCTGGCCTACAATAGCCATTCTCCACTCCCTTTCTCAGTGTAGTTCCAAACTACCACTGATCTTTCAACCTAGGGTCCACACCCTCAGGCTGACCAGAGGTCACGGGCAAGAATGCCCCACCCAACCTCTACTTCTGAAGCATCCTCCAGAACACAACTCTCCCACCAGTTCGGGACCTTTACTCCCTCAGCAGCAGTGACCACGGTCAGACCAGCACAAGATCGGTGTAGTGAGGCGTTGCACTTTGCGGGTTGCCAAATGCGGCGCAGGCGGCGGCTCACGGACCGCGTCGAGACGGGGACGGCGAGCGGCATAGGCTGCGCGGCCAAAGGCAGACGCGGCTCAGTGCGGTGCCTACCGGACACCAGGCTGGTCATGACAGAGTCACAGCTCCCTTAACTGGTCTACCACCTGGGATTCGAATTTACTCCTCCTTCAGCAGCAAGGCAACCACTGCAGGTCAATCCCCCATACAGCTTACCCGGTTCCTTCTCTTCAGGCAGGAGTTCCTTCAGGACACTACATACAGTTGCCCTTACGTCCAGATCCGGACACACCGGCTACTGGCTCCCCAACGAGGTCCGTACCCCTTTGGTCAGATGCCTGGCGCACCAGGACTTCCTTGAGGGTGACACATAACTAATGTGTCGTGTACAAGTCTGCCTGACACTCAGGACAGAAGTGGCATCACCCTGGTCACTTCTTGGCGACACAACCCTTCTGGTTGGCCCCTGACCCACTGGTTACTCCACTGGGGAACCTATCCCCCTCACACCCCTTCATCTGGACTTCTGCACCCTCCCAATTGGAGCGGTACTGCCAGATAACAGAACTACTAGAGCCCTGCTTACAGGCGCTCCACGTTCTCTCCACACTGGGAGATCTCCCTAGAAGGACGCTCCATACGGACATGCTAGGCTCCCTCACCTGGTGTTCCTAAGAAAAAAAACACCCAGACTACGAAGACCAGGCTTGTGCTCCTCTGAGCCACTTCCACCACACTGGGCTGGAAGACCAGAACCTTTCCTTAGGGTCACTCCCCAACAATTAACACAATAGCACAGGGGCAGGGGAAACTCCCATGAGCTTCAGGCCCACCCATGAAATCATGTTCACTGATGTTCTACATTCTTCAAATACTATGGGAGATCTTCCTCAAATGACCTATTGGTACAGCCTAGGCCCCCGACCTGATGTTCCCTGCAGAAACATTCCAGGCCCTGACACTGGGTTTCGGGCACCTGGAGACATGCAGTCCCACCCACTCCTTCTCCTCTTGAGACAGGACGTGAGCCCCTACACCGAGACCTAGCTGGGCTACACTTAACCTCTTCCACCACACTGGGCTGGAAGACACCTCAGCCACTCCTTTTGGAATCACTCCATCCCCCATGCCTCTCTCCTCCCAAAACATTACCAACTCCAAACATCTGTCTCTAAATAGACCACAGAAATCCAAAAGCAGGCTCCACTGTCTGCAGACGTTCTTGGGAAAAGTTTAACACACGGAACTTTGGTATCTGAGCAAAACAAGAGTACACAAGCATTCAGCAAGCTCCCAATCCAGAGAACTCACACACACGTCCAGTGCCACACACCATTCATCCACACACACCCCTCCCCAGACTGGTAAGGCAGTTTCTACCACCCCTGATTTCTCAACCTGACCACACGTGACACAGGTACCATAACTCCAGGGCAGGGACGGGGGACATATGCACTGAACACATTTATGCTGCCACCACTGGATCCCACCCTCAAGGTGAATCCAGAAAACACACTGCACTTAGGGGGATGATCTACCCTCCCGAGCTAGGGACACCTAACTCAAAGTGCACAAGAAACACATTTCCACAGAAATTACATTTTTAGCAAACTCCATACAATAATCCCCAAAATGTGATCATCTAAAATGCAGAGTTTTGTAGTGTGGCCTGTCGCCACTGTGGTACAACGCAAACACAAATCCTTATCCTCACCGCTGCGTCCAATGTTAGAAATGGGATCCCCGGCTGGCCAGGGATTTCGCCAAAGTCAGTCAGAGACCACCACTCCCAAGTCAGGGCAAGGGAGTTACACGCCAAGATAACCCCTACTCGCCCTCTAGGTAACGTGGCGCGAGCAGCAAGGCTAAACTTGGAGGCGATATGAGTTAAGTATTTGCGCACGCACCCCAGCAACAACACCCAAGGCCCACCACAAAGGAAACTCCACACAAGGTTATATATAAAAATAGCCTTTGTATTACCAAAACACATTAGATAAAACACACACTTTACATTGTGCCAGGGGCACGGGCAGAATTTACAGGGGATATGTACAAGACAGGGCCACCTGGACCACTGTCAGGAATCAGCACTTTTAGAACTTAGAATACAATACTTGTAGGCCTAGAACTTAGAACATAGAGCCTAACGGACAGTACCTCCCGACCTGGTTGCAGGGATAATGCGAGTGACCTCCTTAGTAAACTTGAGCGTGCGGCCCAGCGAAGCGACACAACTCAGGGGAGAGTGGTGCGGCTCGAGGCTTGAGCGGGCCACCGGCAAGGTACAAGCGTTTCTCTGGGGCGACCAATGTGTGCGGCTCAGAAGAGGAGGGGAAGGCAGGATGCCGGCGACCCAGCGAAGCGGCGCGGCTCAGGGGAGAGCGGTGCTGCTCGAGGCTTGGACGGGCTGCCGTGCACGAGCTGCCGAGGGGAATGAGCGAGGCACATTTCAGCGAGGCCCCAGGGGCCCAAGAGAGATCAGACAAGTCCCAGCAATTTGTCAGGGCAGGCACAATAGAGTCCACTGGTCCTGGGACTCTGGTCAGGGGGCGAGCTCAGTATCAAGCCCTTGGAATATCACTTAGAACATAACAGACAATCACTGTAGCACAAAACAAGTAACTACTGGTAATCAGGTAAGTACTCCCTACGCAATCCTAACCACCTTAGGAACAGGTCACGCAGGGAACCAGGACCTCACTAGCACCACCTGTACTAGCAAGAACAACCAACTAAATATCACCATACATTTAGGGGTATAGACCTGGGGACAAAACACATGATGTATCAACAACACATTCAGCGGTGTAAGGAACACATGACGCATCAACACACGTTCAGCGGTGTAAGGAGCAAGGCACATGATGCATCAACAACACATTCAGCGGTGCAGGACAACACAATAGAGCAAAAATCACATTAGCCACCACCTGTGGCAGTCCCTAGGCCAACTGGCCTCTCTAGGGCTAGGACGCCCTGTGTCCAAAGTCAGGGTCCTAAACGTGGCAGTTGCCCACAAAGTGCTGGGCAACTGTGGAGCAATGCTGGTGGGGACAACGTTGGAGCCTCTCAGGCTCTGAACAATTACACTGTCCCCCTGAGCCTCTCAGGGCTCTAAACAATTGTGGCACCAACGTTGGAGTCCCCCTCCTGGGGACTCGAAGCACAAGGAAATGCCCCCTTTGCCCTCTTAGGGCTTTAAACAACAACTGGCTGCCTAGAGCCTCACAGGCTCTCAATAATCACAGGCGCGAGGTCGCGCTGCTTGGGGGGGGGCGGACACCGACAATGTGTCCCGGCGCCCCTCCCTCTGACACTGCCACACTCACCGGGACTCTGGTGGGCGCGGGCTCCTCTGCTGTGTCTCCCAAGGACACTCCTAGGCTTCCCCAGACCGGGGGAAGCAGAAGGGAGACTCGCCGGTCCTGCCCTCGTCCAGGCGTCTTGTGCCTGTCTTCCGGGTCGCGGCTGCAGCCAATAGCAGCGCGGCCCAGGGAGACTGGAGGCGGGACTTCCGGGTCGCCGTAGGCAGCGCTGCGGCCCGGCCGGGTCTCTCGGGCTGCGGCGGCGATTTCCACGGGGCAATGCCGGGTGGGCACCGGCTTCAATTACCATAAAGCGCGGTGGGCACGCGCTCGAAAGGCGGCAATGTCCCTGGCAGGGTGGGCACCTGCCAGAGGACTCGAAAAGCGGCAAGGAGCGGGGCAAACGCCGGGTGGGCACCGGCTTCAAAACAACAATAAAGCGAGGTGGGCACTCGCTCGGCAAAAACAGCGGCAACCTCTGGGCCAATGCCGGGTGGGCACCGGCTTCCAAGAATACAGCGCTCCCAAGCGCTCTAACAGCTGATCAAGCGCTCCCAAGCGCTATAGGTAAAAATCCAGCGCTTCCAGGCGCTATAAGGGCAAGACACAGCGCTCCACAGCGCTAGGGCAAAGAACAAGCGCTCCCAGGCGCTTTAGGGCATTCCACAGTCCAGCAAAAGTCCATTAGGAGTCCAGGGGCTGGGCAGGGCCCAGGGAGGCAAGCCTTCCCCGGGCCCCAGCAGCAGCATGCCCCTGGTCAGATTCAAGTTGGGAACAAGAACATTTTCATGGGGTCACAGCCCCTCTTTTATACACCTTTCTCTTTTGTCTATAGGTGCAGGGTGGGGGCAGAACCAGTCGCAGCTGGTCTGTGAGCACTGTTGATGGCTCAACCACCCCTTTCATTCATCAGGCAGGCTAGGGTCATCAGTCGCACCACAGGGCGCGGAGCCAGCATTGTGTGGGGAAAAGCCCAGCCCATTCAGGACACAGGTACACTCCTCCCCAGCCATCAGCATGCTAATCTCTCCATTCACCACCGGGGCAGACCCACACAGACTCCTGGAGCCTGGCATCCCAGCCAGCTCCAGCCAATCACACGCCAGCACCTTCACAGCACATACACAGCCATGTCTAGAAGTAGCACTTCCGCACAAGACACAACCATGCCACATACATCGTTGCGAAGCCTTCACTCTCACGAGTTTGCACATATCAAACTCGACCATGCACACCTCACGCATCAGGAACTACCAGGGACACAGACATTCCCCATGCATTCCTATGGGAGAGCAGGCCAATCTCACACACGCACTCAGGGAGCGCACGCACTTTACACTGCGCCACAGTGTCAAAGTGCGCAAAGACCAGAAATCACTAGGCAAAAAGTTCAGGGGTGAACCTGCCAGAAGGGCCAAGTCCAACAATAACCTTCGTTTTCAAATCTTTAGATTTCTTTTCTTCGTTACCTTTCGCTTCTAAATATTGACGCTCATAATATTGAGCCATCGTTAAAACAGATGCTGGAGAAGATGTAGTCCAAGAACTTTCACTGGCTTTTACACGGCTAGCTATCCCTGGTAACAGATTCGTAACATATTTGTCGACAGAAAGATTTCTGCCTGTATCATCCGTCAAAGACTGACCACTAAAATCGTGAAAAGCTTCTTCAAAGCGTGTAAAGAAATCAGAAACCGATTCGTCTACTTTTTGTTTACACAATGCTAAAACAGTCCAATCTATCTTTTTAGGGGGGTTAACTGTTTTTAGCTTAGTTAATATAGCTGCAGGAAGATCTAATATTAACTTATGTGGCTTTTGAGTGGGCTCCCTCTCCACATCCAATTGTTCTAGATCCTTGTATTCCGCGCCAAAAGTAGTACGATCATTAATTTTACGGACGGTCCTCCACATATCTGGTGGTAATATTAATCCGAAACATAAATCAATATCGCACAAAGTCATGGTACAAGAATTTATAGCGCCTTGGCTTCAACTTCCTCATAGTAAGCGGCTGGATTTTTACGTGGATTGGGTGATGATGCTCTAAGCGCCATTACATCTGCCCTATTCCAAGGAGTATACACCCAATTATAAATAAAATAAACTTTAGCATCAACAGAATTTTTATCATCACTGTCACCCGCTCCTTTAGGAGGAACATACAAGGGTGCGGCTTCCCGCATAGACTTCATATCGACTGTCATTGTCTTATCTGTTTTGAAGATAGAAGTCTGCGACTCTCTGGCCTGAGATTTCTGCGCGGCTGCGTCTGAAAGCTTTTTCTTCTCCTTCAAGTGAGCCACATCAGTTCAGAATTTAACCAACCGTCTAATCGTATCAGCCACCTGAGAGAAAATAAAAAGACCATCACGCATGTTTTTACAATCAGCTGCTACATCATCAGGTTCTAAAGCTGGAGAGAATCTCCGAAATAATTCAACAACTTCTGAAGCAAACGTCTCAGTGAAATATTTCTGCTCTTTCTCCGACCATCCCTGTACACTAGCTAAAAGATCGGAAGCAGAATCAGTGCTACGTAATGCTTTACGAGCAGCCTGTCTGATATCGGCCGCACGATGAGTAGTCAGCATAGAACGAGTGTCCCGCGCCTTTCGTTGATCCGCATCAGAACCCTCATCGCCTTCGGACGGAGCGGACGGAAAGGCATACGGAGGTGGAGGTCGATCTAATAACAAAAAATCATCTTGTGGTTTATTAAGGACAGGATAGAGAGGTTGTCGGACAGGGTATTGGCCAGATACCTGCAATCTGTGTTCTTTCTCCTCTCTTTCTTTCAACTCTTTCACTTCTTTCTTTCTCAACTCCAACGCTTTCTCATACACATTCTTTCGCTGCTCTTTCTCAATCAATGCTTGCTCACGCTTCGCTTGTTCACACACTTCTTTTTCCCACATACGCACACATTCAAACATATCACGTCTAGACTTCCACTCAAACATACATTGCTCCACATACTCAATCCTTCGTATATCAAATGACCCATGGATAGGACAACGTAATTCAGGATCCTTACGAGTGTATTAATGCCATAACGTGCTGTACATTATGGGAGAAAGACCAAATTTTACATACATATCCCTATTAGGCGTCCCCTCTGGGGGAGCCGGTTGCGATTCCTCGAGCCTCAGTCTGGTACCATTACAAAAGCAACACATCCTTCGAAGTGCGCTAAAACAGGCATGCCAAAAATAATGCAAATTATGCAGTATTATACACAAAGTAGCACTTAAAGTACTTTTAGTACGTTGCGCCGTTCAAATTCGACTCATTGAAGAAAAATCTCCACATTGCCTGCCTATTTGAGTTGCAACACATATATCTACCAAATACAAAATACAAAATACAAATTAGACTGGTCTTTTCCAAATACAAATATGCCACAGTAAGTGTTCCTAAAACTACCTTACCATACAAGGGCATCCAAAACCCATAGTACGTGCCGCAAAACGGCTCTTACCAATCATAGGGTGTCCAGATTCCAACTGCCAAGTTCTAAATTCGACCAAACGGCCACTGCACAGCGAATCGACAGAAGATATCTTAGTCGAGGACCGGCGCCACCTGGATGGTCAGATCGGGAAGAAGGGAAAAACACACCTTGGATGCAAGACTCGGGTCTCTTCTGGCAGTGATCACGTCCGCAGCGAGATTCCAAACCTTCGTCACAACCAATCCTTCGGGCATCCGAGTCGCCGATGAGCCCCACGTGTCGGGTGCCAATTTGTCGTACCAAGCATCAGCCAGACCCGCTAGTGCAAGGGGTTCGCTCTTCTCTGCACAAAAGTCCTCAGACCAATAGGAAGAAGTTGGCACAGAAACTGGAATAGAAAAAGTAACGTTTATTACACCTCATGAGGTGGTGCTACGGTTCAGACAGTACCCTTCGGTATTGCAAGAAGTAGCACCACGAGCTAAGTAAGCAAGGTTTATTTATACCCGCACAGGGGCTCAAAAGAAGGCGCTACAAACACAAGAGCACAACTTATGTATGTATAAGGTAATATCGAGAAGCACAATCCATCAGTGGGAGGAGCTAACAGTCTTGGGGGCTGACAAACACATTCCTATCTGGAACGAATCACCAACAGATGTGGACCCTTACGGACATGAGCAAAGTGGGGGATGCTAAATATAACTTGTTGCCGGGCAGATTCCAAGCGCCGTGAACAGGAAGATCGGACAAAGCACTTGGTCGGCACGAGGCAGCATGTAGCAAGTAAAATGGCTGCCATGAATACAAAATGGAGTCCACTAAATGGCAAGATAACGGCTAGAACTAAGATATCTTCTGCTAATGCTTAATCTAATCACTGTTAAATTACAACAAATAGACTCTGGGTTTTATAAGTGTGCCTGGGCTCATGCAGGGTCACCCTCACACTCAGAATCATGCATCTGGCCTGTACGCCATGAGGCATACCTTAGAGGTGACTTATATATGTGTTAAGTGTATTGACTGGGATATAAAGAACCTTTACATCTGAAGTGAAAGGTGCATGGATCATTTCATGCAGGCTGCACTTGCAGAACTGTAGACATAGTTTGCATGGGCTCCCATGGGTGGCACAATACATGCTGCAGCCCATGGATGATCCCTGGTGTACCAATGCCCTAGGTACCTTAGTACCATATGAACTGGACTTACAGGGGTACACAAGTATACCAATTGTGGGGTGTACAGATTACTTATCAATGAATTCAGGAGAGAAAGCACAGACACTGGGGTCCTAATTAGGTGTATCCTAGTGAACTACAGTCAAAACACACTGACACCAGGCAAAACACTGGGGTAACTACTCCGGAAAGATCCTACTTTCCTACAATGGTCCTTAGGGGACTTGTCTCAGGGTCCCTGGTGGCATGATCCACTCCCGCCAGAATAAATGTATTCCCTGATGCTGTTGAAGTGTTAAGGGAACCAACAATGTCAATCCTTTCGAAGGGTACCCCACCACTGGAAGTGGAATAAATGGGGCCTTTAGGTGGCTACCTGTCTTACCACTGGCCTGACAGGTGACACAGGAGCTGCAAAATTCCTTCACCTTCTGGGACATTCCTTGCCAGTTGAAGTGGTTGACTAACCAACTCCAGGTTTTTTTCTGGCCAAGATGCCCAACTAGGAGAATGTCATAGGCCAATGTGAGGAAGAACTCTCTAAACTGCTGAGGAACTGCCACATTCCTAGTGGCACCAGATTTGGGGTCTCTGGCCTCAGTGTACAGGAGTACCTCCACCCAATAGGTCCTGTGGGAACCACTGACACTTCCCTTTTCCTAATCAGCAGCTTGTTGCCTCAGGCTTTCAAGAGTGTGGCAGGTTCTCTGCCCCTGGCACAGTTCTTCCCTAGAGGGTCCCCTTGGGAACTAGAGCTCTGTTGTGTAAGGCCCAGGCTCCTGAGGCTCAGTTCCCTCTAGGTCTGGCAAGTCATCTCCCTGAGGAAAGGGGACTCGGTCTGGTCTCTGTTTCGAAGCTGGCTCCCCAGTCTTCCTGCCTTTTCCCTTGGAAAGTTGATCCATCATTTCAGGCTCCGACACTTCTTTTTCACCTTGGGTTTTGCTTTGTGCCCTTGTTTTTACACACTCCCATTCAGGTATTTCATGCATTGCTGCATAGTTTTTCTTTTCTACCTCAGTCCATGCTCCATACTCTAAATCCTTTCTGTTGGACCCGGCCTCGTGGCTTGGTCCTCGCGGATCTCCGCCGCTCCAGAACTACGGGTGGAACTGATTCCCGTCCACCCAGAACTGTACAGGACACTCTTACTCCGGACCTGAAACGATCTCCAGACCGCGTGCCTGCACCCGTGCACGTGACCATCAGACTCCATGTTTGGCC
The DNA here is from genome assembly GCF_964263255.1 of Lissotriton vulgaris. Taxonomy (NCBI): domain Eukaryota; kingdom Metazoa; phylum Chordata; class Amphibia; order Caudata; family Salamandridae; genus Lissotriton; species Lissotriton vulgaris. Next base: position 9,251 of record NW_028244432.1, on the reverse strand, counting down.
ACCCCGGCCGGCCGGCCGCCCTCTTTCCTTTCGGCAGCTCCTGGCCTCTCCTGGCTACAGCTAAGCCTGGGCGTCCGGCACGCCCAGATCCACCCGGGGGGTGAACGACTCACCAAGTACCCGACCCCAAGACTTCCATCACACCTCCGGCCCCTCCCGAGGAACTGGTTCCCCTCACACCTCTGAACTATCCATGGGGGCTGGTTTCGATCGCACCTTGAGCCTCCTAGTGAGCTGGCTCCAGGCCCTGATGGGTGTCTGGGATTCCCTGGACGCATGGTCCAAAGCATCAAAGAACCAACCGCCCAGGCAATCAGGCGCCTGGCCCTCGGACCTCCGGCCTCCTGCCTATGAGGGTCCGGACATCAAAGAGCTCCAGGACTATAAGACAGCCTGCCTTCCATCCAGTCGGCAGTTGTATCTTGGACAAGAAAGCTCTGCTGATCTGATTGCGGCTGATCTTGAGGAGAACAGACTCTGACCCACTGAGCCCTGCTGACGTCGTCGCGGCTCATTCTCGAATCTACGGAACCTGAATCATCGGAGCCCGGCTGACGCTGTCGCGCCCCCCCCCCTTTTGAAGCACAAGACCTGAACCATCGGAGCCCTGCTGACGCTGTCGCGGCCCCCCCTTTTGAAGCACAAGACCTGAACCATCGGAGCCCTGCTGACGCTGTCGCGGCCCCCCTTTTTGAAGCACAAGGCCTGAACCATCGGAGCCCTGCTGACGCTGTCGCAGCTCCACCTGCTTACGAATACGACGGAGTACTCCTGACCAAGCCCTGCTGACCTCGTCGCGGCTTGACGAACTCTCTGGTCCGGCTGGACCATCGACGCTACCCTCACGATCATCTTGAACCAGAAGTGAGTAGGACGGCAAGTCCCATCGCCAGCCCCCGTACCCGCCAGTTTGAGGATTGAGAACTGTGCGCTGGGTGCGTGGTGTGCCACCTGGCCTCCTAAGACTGTCCCGCTTCCCCGATCCCTCGTTACGAGACTTTCACGATCCCTCGATCGCTGTGTAATGCTCCCTACTTTTTATCTTGATAAGGTCTTTTCTGATAAAGAATCACGGTGTGGTGTCCGTTCATAAGTGTGGTGTGTAGACAGGTTGTACGATCAGTCCTCCCCGGCGAGGACTCCCCCTCGATAAGACTCGGCAGTAGTTGTGGGAGAGGAGGTTCCAGGCGGTTAGGAGAGACCTCTTGACCCCTGGGGTCACCGCCTTCCAACATTGATGGCAGCGACGCGATACGAACCTACGTCTAAAAAGATCGTACCACTGACACACTACCTGAACCCACACGCAGCAAATGCACAAGAAAAGAAGAGCAACAATGACAACTACAGAATCTGGTGTAAAGACAACCTTCGACAAGGACCTCCTGGAAGACTACACCCATAGAGAGCTGAAACAGATCTGCAAAGAACTGAGTATCCAGAGTACCGGACTAAGCACCAAGGATGATTTCCAGAAAGCGCTAACCGCTTGGGTCGAGTCCGGTGCACCTCTTCCCCCGATCGAAGACGAGGGAGAGAGACCACAGACCGAACCCGGTGCACCGACAGGTGAGAGAGTCCAGCAACCGTCCCGGAGCCCAGCAACCGGGAGATAGCGGTCGTCGGAGAAGATGGCCGATCGAGAACGTGACCGAAGCCATGAGCTCGAACTGGCGCGCCTCAAATTGGAGGGCGAACTCAAACTCGCAGAAAAAAAGTTGGCGGTGGAGCAGTTGCGGTTCCAAGGAGAACTAGAGGAGAAGAAGCTCCAGAGGGAGCATGAAGGACGGAAACTTCAGCTCGAGCACGAGCGCAGCCTCAAAGAGCTCGAATTAAAAGCCAGAAAAGACGCAACCGGATCACCGGGCCTTGGGGAGCAGGTGGTCCCCAAAGAAACAAAGGTGCATATCCCCAAGGACGTTGTAAAGGAATTTTACAAAGGGGACGACATCCAGCAGTGGTTCAAAGCCTACGAGGTGGCCATGTCCGCTCACCGGGTCCCCGAGAAGGACTGGGGGGCCGGCCTGTGGAGCCTCTTCCTCAGCGAGGGGAGAGACACCCTGCTGGACCTACCGACGGCACACATGAACGCCTACCCCCACATGAAAGACGCCCTCCTATTCCGCTACGGCCTCACGCCGGAAATGTACCGCCAGCGGTTTAGGGAGTGCAAAAAGATTCCTGGCACCACCTGGGTAGACTATGTGAACTACTACACCCGGGCCCTAGACGGGTGGATCAAGGGCAGCAATGTGACCACCTTCGAAGGCCTAGTCGACTTAGTGGCTTACGAGCACCGGTCCGCCAATTGCTTTGTGGAACTAAGACAGCATCTCCTAGACAGCAAGCTCGCCAACCCACGGAAACTGGCTGTGGAAGCCGATCGATGGGTGGCCACCCGAGTCCAGATGGGGCCCGGGAGAGACACTCAGCGGAACGACCAAGGCTCTTCCCGCCAGCGGGGTGGGGGAGGTCGGGGCAAGCAACAAGGTTCCCAGTCAGGGCCCCAGCGCAGTCCTCCCAGAAACCAGACCCCACGCTCTCCTCCCGCGACGAGAGCCGCCCCGAGTGCAGGACCCCCGGGGCTCCGCCCCAACTCCACGTGCTTCAAGTGTCAGCAACCCGGGCATTATGCCGGTGACCCCCGATGTCCCCTGACCCCGAAATCCACTCCCACTGGGCCCTCCACTAGACAGATATCCTCAGTAGCCTTAGAAGAGGCAGAAATAGAAGAACAGGGGGAGTGGGAACCCGCAGCCATGGTCCTAGCCTCCCTGGGGAATAGTGAGATGATCCCCGGAGATTATCTGCCCGACAACACCGAAAAGTACCGCCAGACAGTGAAGGTTAACGGGCGCAGCATAGGAGCCCTTCGGGACACAGGAGCCAGCATCACGTCTGTTAGGTACACGCTAGTTCCTGAGTCCATGATCATCCCCCACACCTCTTGTCGGGTGATAGCAGCCGATAATTCCGTCCGCACCTGCAGGATAGCCCAGGTCCCGTTTGAGTGGGAGGGGGTCTCGGGTGATCTGCGGGTCGCAGTCCGCACGGACATGCCTGTAGACTGCCTCCTGGGGAATGACTTAGAGAGTTCCCAATGGAAAGAGGTAGAGAGAAGGAACCATTTAGCAATGTTAGGACTGCCCCAATGGGCCTGTGTGAGCACCCGGGCCATGACCGCCCGAATGTCCAACCCCGGGAACGAAGAGCCTGAGTTCCCCAGTTCAGCCCCTGATGTCCCCGAGGGCGGCGAGCACCCCACGGTCCTCGACCAGCCCTCCCTCGAAGAGAACGCATCCGACGAAGGTCCCCTCGGACCCGCTGTCGAACCAGTCCCGACCCTAGCAGATCTCCCCGAGTTGGCCCAGTGGCGCCAAGAGGGAGGACCGTCCCGAGAGGAGTTCTGCCAAGAGCAGACCTCCTGCCCTGCCCTAGAGGGGCTCCGCCGACAGGCCGCAGCCCAGGCCGCTGGAGAACAGTCCGGCTCCCATTACCTTTACTGGGAAAACGGCCTACTGTACAGTGAACAGAAGACCGCGGAACTAGGGTCAGCCCGTGTGCTGGTGGTACCCCTACGTTTCCGCGGACTCCTCTCAACCTGGCCCACGATGTGCCCCTGGCAAGACATCTGGGCCAAGATAAGACCTTCCAACGACTAGTGACCCATTTCTACTGGCCCCACATGCGGGCTGATGTGGAGCACCACTGCAAGTCCTGCCCCACGTGTCAGGCTAGCGGCAAAAGCGGAGGCAAGCGCAAGGCTCCCTTCCAGCCCTTTGCAGTTGTCAGTACCCCCTTTGAGAGGGTGGGGATCGACATCGTCGGACCTCTGGACCCCCGGACCTCCTTAGGCCACCGGTTCATTCTGGTTCTGGTCGATCACGCCACCCGATACCCCAAAGCCATCCCCCTCCGGACCGCGACGGCCCCGGTCGTGGGCCGGGCCCTCATGGGGATATTCTCCCGGGTGGGATTCCCCCGAGAAGTGGTAAGCGACTGAGGCACGAACTTTATATCCCGGTACATGAAGTCCCTCTGGCAACAGTGTGGGGTGTCATACCGGCTCACCACCCCCTACCATCCCCAGGGCAACGGCCTGGTTGAGCGGTTCAACCGCACCCTGAAAGGGATGATCATGGGTCTCGAGGAGCCCTTGCGACGCAATTGGGACGTCCTCCTACCCTGCCTCCTGTTCGCCTACCGAGAGGTACCCCAAAAATCCTTGGGGTTTAGCCCTTTCGAGCTGCTCTATGGACACCCCGTCCGGGGCCCCTTCAGCCTGGTCAAGGAAGGCTGGGAGACAGCCCCCCCGAGCACACCCCCCGACGTATTCTCCTACGTCCTGGCCCTCCGGAACCAGACGCGGAAGTTTCGCGAACTGGCCGAGGCCAACCTGGAAGCCAGCCAAAAGGAGATGAAACGCTGGTACGACCAGAATGCCACTCTGGTCGAGTTTCAACCAGGCCAACAGGTTTGGGTCATGTCCCCAGTGGAACCTTGTGCCTTGCAGGACAAGTGGACTGGACCCTTTAAGGTGATAGAGCGCAAGAGTCAGGTCACCTACCTTGTTGATACGAAATCAGCCAGGAACGCCCTGAAAGTGTTACACGTAAACCGGCTCAAACCCCATTTTGTGCGGTCTGAGTTGGGGTTACTCCTTGCCACCGACGACGGAGAGGAAGAGGAGACGGACCCTCTACCCGATCTCCTGTGTGCAAAGGATCAAGATGGCTCCGTAGAGGGAGTGAGTCTCTCCTCCTCCCTCACCCCCTTGCAGCGTGAAGAATGTCGCCACTTGCTGGGGCAATTCTCGGACCTCTTCTCCCTCACTCCCGGCGTCACCAGCTGGTGTGCCACGACGTGGACACCGGGGACAGCCCTCCGGTACGGCACCGAGCCTACCGAGTCCCGGACCGAGTCCGAGCCTGCATCAAGGCGGAGGTCGACAAAATGTTGGACCTAGGAGTGGTGGAAGCCTCCGACAGCCCATGGGCTAGTCCCGTGGTCCTGGTTCCGAAGGCAGCCGCCCCCGGCACCGTTCCTGAGCTGAGGTTCTGCGTAGACTACCGCGGACTCAACGCAGTCACCCGAACCGATGCCCACCCCATCCCCCGAGCCGACGAACTGATTGACCGCCTAGGGTCGGCTCAGTACCTTAGTACCTTCGATCTCACCAGTGGCTACTGGCAGATCGGCCTCACGGAGAGGGCCCAAGAAAGGTCTGCTTTCTCCACTCCGGATGGCCATTTCCACTTCCGAGTCATGCCCTTCGGCATGAAAAACGCCCCCGCCACCTTCCAGCGACTGGTCAACCAGGTCCTGGCCGGGTTGGAAAGTTTCAGTGCAGCCTACCTAGACGACATTGCGGTGTTCAGTGCTCACTGGCCCGAACACCTGCACCACCTCTGGGAGGTGTTGGACGCCCTGCGTCGAGCCGGGCTCACCATTAAAGCTAGTAAGTGCCAAATCGGACAAAGCTCAGTGGTATACCTAGGACACCAGGTCGGCAGCGGCCTCGTGGCCCCCCTCCAACCCAAGATAGACGCGATCACTGCCTGGGAGACCCCCACGACCCAGACCGAGGTGCGGGCTTTCCTAGGGCTCACAGGGTACTACCGTAGATTCATCAAGGGGTACGGGAGTATTGTAGGCCCCCTCACAGAGTTAACAGCCAAGGCCAACCCCAAGAAGGTTATCTGGACCACCGCCTGTCAGAAGGCTTTTGAAGAATTGAAACAGGCCATGTGCACCGCTCCAGTACTACAGGCCCCTGACTACTCCCGAGAGTTCGTGGTCCAGACCGACGCCTCCGAGCAAGGCATCGGAGCCGTGCTCTCCCAAGTGGACGACAAGGGGATTGATCATCCGGTAGCCTTTATCAGCCGGAGGCTACTACCCCGGGAGCAGAGATGGAGCACCATCGAGCGAGAGGCCTTCGCAGTAGTCTGGGCCTTGAAGAAACTGAGGCCCTACCTGTTTGGGACCCACTTCCGGGTCCAGACCGACCACCGTCCTCTCCGGTGGCTCATGCAGATGAGAGGAGAGAACCCTAAACTGCTACGCTGGTCCATCTCCCTCCAAGGGATGGATTTTACTGTAGAACACAGGCCTGGTGCCGACCACGCCAACGCTGACGGCCTGTCCCGCTTCTTCCGCCTCAGCGAACAGAACCCCCAAGAGGATGGGTAGTTCTCCTCGTCCTTCAGCTGGAGGGGACGCATGTTGGACCCGGCCTCGTGGCGTGGTCCTCGCGTATCTCCGCCCCTCCAGAACTACGGGTGAAACTGATTCCCGTCCACCCAGAACTGTACAGGACACTCTTACTCCGGACCTGAGACGATCTCCAGACCACGTGCCTGCACCCATGCACGTGACCATCAGACTCCATGTTTGGCCACCCCGGCCGGCCGGCCACCCTCTTTCCTTTCGGCAGCTCCTGGCCTCTCCTGGCTACAGCTAAGCCTGGGCGTCCGGCGTGCCCAGATCCACCCGGGGGGTGAACGACTCACCAAGTACCCGACCCCAAGACTTCCATCACACCTCCGGCCCCTCCCGAGGAACTGGTTCCCCTCACACCTCTGAACTATCCCTGGGGGCTGGTTTCGATCGCACCTTGGGCCTCCTAGTGAGCTGGCTCCAGGCCCTGATGGGCGTCTGGGATTCCCTGGACGCATGGTCCAAAGCATCAAAGAACCAACCGCCCAGACAATCAGGCGCCTGGCCCTCGGACCTCCGGCCTCCTGCCTATGAGGGTCCGGACATCAAAGAGCTCCAGGACTATAAGACAGCCTGCCTTCCATCCAGTCAGCAGTTGTATCTTGGACAAGAAAGCCCTGCTGATCTGATCGCGGCTGACCTTGAGGAGAACAGACTCTGACCCACTGAGCCCTGCTGACGTCGTCGCGGCTCATTCTCGAATCTACGGAACCTGAATCATCGGAGCCCGGCTGACGCTGTCGCGCCCCCCCCCCCCTTTTGAAGCACAAGACCTGAACCATCGGAGCCCTGCTGACGCTGTCGCGGCCCCCCCTTTTGAAGCACAAGACCTGAACCATCGGAGCCCTGCTGACGCTGTCGCAGCTCCACCTGCTTACGAGTACGACGGAGTACTCCTGACCAAGCCCTAGTGACCTCGTCGCAGCTTGACGAACTCCCTGGTCCGGCTGGACCATCGACACTACCCTCACGATCATCTTGAACCAGAAGTGAGTAGGACGGCAAGTCCCATCGCCAGCCCCCGTACCCCCCAGTTCGAGGATTGAGAACTGTGCGCTGGGTGCGTGGTGTGCCACCTGGCCTCCTAAGACTGTCCCGCTTCCCCGATCCCTCGTTACGAGACTTTCGCGATCCCTCGATCGCTGTGTAATGCTCCCTGCTTTTTATCTTGATAAAGTCTTTTCTGATAAAGAATCACGGTGTGGTGTCCGTTCATAAGTGTGGTGTGTCGACAGGGTGTACGATCAGTCCTCCCCGGCGAGGACTCCCCCTCGATAAGACTCGGCAGTAGTTGTGGGAGAGGAGGTTCCAGGCGGTTAGGAGAGACCTCTTGACCCCTGGGGTCACCGCCTTCTAACACTTTCCAAGCAGACACTGAGCAGAGATAGCAGAAGCACCACTACCCTTTTGAGGCCACTAACCCCTCCCCAATGGTAGGTCACCAAGGCTTTGGATATTCCTTAGTCTGATTGTCAGCGTTAAGGCCTCTATAGGTCTGTCCTAGGAGACATTGATCTGTGGACACCAGTGAATCAACCACCATGGTGATGCTGGTACCAGAGTCCCAAGGGCTTCCACCCTAAGCCCATTAATATTTGGCTCTTGTCTGCAGCTCTCCAGGTTACTGGGCCACACCGCCATGGTAGCTTCATCCAGTACCATGGCATGGTCAGGGCTCACCTGTGATCCCATTTGGAGACTCACAAGTTAATTTACTGGAGGTGTGTTAGCGGAATTCTTTTTTTATAGCTACTGTTTGGTGTCCAGTTGTCTTGCAATCAGAGCACAAAGCCTTCTTGGAATCCCAGTTTTTACCCTGGTACCCATCCTTGAACTATGATGGGTTTCAGGGCCCACTCTCCTAAGCAGGCTTTTGGGGGCCTGAAGAAGTCTCATTTTTGTATTTGTCTTTTTTGGTCACCATCTTTTCCTTGGTCGGAGTCTTTTTGGCCTCTTTCCTTTTGTCACCCCACCAGTGGTAATTTTACTCACCAGTGTTTTGACCCAGTAGTCTGCCTTCTTCAGCAAATCTAGAGGAGAATGTGGACCTAGGTCTACCAGATGTTGATGTAACTTCCCATTGTAACAATTACTCAAAAGATGCTGTTTCATGATTAAATTGTAAAGCCCTTCACGGTCATTCACATTGTTACCTGTTAACCAACTATCCACTGTTTTTACTAAAAAGTCTACGATTTCTACCCAAGACCGACTCTGAGTTTTCGTGTCACCTGAATCTTATTATATACACTTCGGTGGTGAGTCCAAAGCTCTCAATCAGTGTACCCTTCATGAGGTCATAAGACTCAGCATCGTTTTCAGGCAATGTCAGGAGTCTATCCCTGCATCGATCCCACAACAGAGGAACCCAATATTTTCTGTCGACTTTTTTACCTATACAGGCCCTCTCAAATGCAGCGAACCATTTAGAGATGTCATCATCAGCTGACTATTTAGGGACAATCCCTTTAAGGGGTTCAGAGTCATAAAAACCTTCACCCTCCCTATTTATTTGTATGCCTCCACCAGAGATAGGTCCTTGGCCCATCTCTTTTCTTTGCCATTCTATTTCCAGGAGCTGGGCTTCTAGGGTCAGTCTCCTTGTCAATCTTTCTAGCGCAAGGTCCTCATCTGACGGAGCCTCAGCCGTATCTGAGGTGACTGACTCTTGTCCATCCTCAGTATTATCTTCATTATCATCATCCTTAGACTGGTCTACCAGGTCTTGATGATCATTCTCAAACTGAGCTATCAGTTTTTGAAGATATTCCTTATTTTGACTTCTTCCTCATCTTATACCATAGTCTTTACAGAGGGCTCTGCGTCAAGCATGGATCATCTCCATGTAAGCTGTCAGGTCGAGCTACGGGGTTCAGGCATTATTTCACTTAAGTTGGGACCTTTTCATTAATTAAAAAAATAACTACGCACTAAATACTTTTTCCTAAATAAAGTACAGATTTTTTAATTTCCAAAAAGTTTGTTTCACGGACTTAACCAAGGCCCTAGCAGGTAATTTAGAGCTAAGTATT